>NC_137018.1:33897438-33919938 GCF_032717465.1 Coenobita brevimanus
CTTCCTTCCTTCCTACCAAACTCCCAGCCTTCTGTCCTCCTTTCCATCTTTCACTTTGCTTGTCTTCCCCTAATTCCCCTTCCTCATTCTATTCCACTTTGCTTTCCTTTTCTTTTTTTTACGTTTGTCTACCTCCTGATTAGTCTACCTGTAGTTTTCTTTCGTCTGTATACCTGTTCTCCTCTCGCTATTTGCTTACTTGTTAATATTCCTCAGTTTTATCAGTTGATTTCCGGTTCTTATTTATATACTTGACATCTTGCCTTCTGTTTATCTGTCTATTTGTCTCTCATTCTTTAACCAGCATTCCTCCTTTGTTTTGTTGTTTTTGTTCCCCTGCCTTCTTTTCTGTCTGCTTGTTTCATTTTTCCGTCTGCATATTGCCGTGTTTGTTTACCTGTCTGTCATTTCGTTCATCTGTCTCCTATTGTACTCGTTTGTTTACTCATCACTATTTCCTCTTTCTTTCTGCCTGTCTCTCTTTACCGGGTTGTTTTCTTTTCATTATCCTCTTTTCTGTTTACCTGTTTCATGTTTTATTGTCTCCATCTCTGTTATGCCTCCGCCCACCTGTGGTGGTTGCCTGCGTGCGTGGGTGTTTGCATGCGTGAGTAGGTGCCACGGATTTCGACCAGATTTTTGTCAGTGATAAAATATGAAGGGACGATGAACTGTTTAGGTCAGCAAGGTCAAGGGGTCAGAGGTCAAGGTCATATGGGGTCAACTTAGTTTATCGCGTGGGTCCGAGCGTCCGTAACGCTTGTGGCCGTAATATCTCCTGAACCCATGGACGGATTCCATCATACCTTTGTTAGTGATGCAGTTTGAGGAGATGATGAACTGGTTAGGTCAAAGGGTCAGAGGTCAAGGTCACGGGGTTTACTTAGTATATGCTTTTGGGCGCGATATCTCCTGAATCCCTCGACGGATTTCGACCAAACTTTTGTCAGTGATACAGTTTGAAGGAACGCTGAACTGATTAGGTCAGCAAGGTCATGGAGGTTGTATGGCGAGTCCGTGCGCAAGGCTCGGCGGAGGCATACCGAGCGACGCTTTGCGTCGACAGCTCGGTGTCTGAGTTCTGGCCATTTCATTTACTTGTTATTATTCCTCCTATCCGTCTACTTCACTTTCTCTCCCTCTTCGTCTACTCGTCATTCCTCCTCATGTCTGCAGACTACTACTAATTCACTCCATCATTGTTGACCAGTTACTATTCCGTCTTTATGTTTTTCTCCAGCTGATGTTCAGCTTTCATCATTCCATTTACCTACCTGTCTCCATTTTTCATATTGTTTCCCAGTAATCGTTTCTCCTTTCTCCCTCCTGTTCTGCCTGTTTGTATGCCTGTCACCATTCCTCCTTTTTGTCTGCCTCTCTCTTCTCACTGGTTGCCTGTCTTTCCTTTTCACCTATGTATCTGTCTCTGCTTATTTATTATCTGTTCTTTATTTGTGTTTATCTTCTTTATTGTTTACCTGTCATTATTTGATTGTTTATATATTTGTTTACCCAGCATCTTTCATCTGTCTCCCTGTCTTCCTGTTTGTTTTACTTAACTTTCCCTTTGTTTATCTTCATATCTCTGTGCATGTTAACCTTAAATGGTCTGTTATTCACTCAAACTATGTCCTTCTTCATCGGTTGCATATCCTCCTTTATCTCTGCTTATCTCTTTTATTTCTTTGCCATCACTTACATTTTCTCCTAGACTCCAATCTTTTTCTCCTTTTTTTTTTTTTTTAATCTATTCCTCCTTTCTACTTACCTAATTGCCCCTCCCATTACGTCTCTCATTTCTCTCTCTGCTGTTTATATGCCTGTCTGCCTGCCTGTTCGATTGCCGCCCTGTCTCCCTCTTCCTCTCCTCGTCTTCCCTGCTTCCCATCCTACCAACCTTCCCTCCATCCCTCCCTTCCTCTCTTCCCCCCCCTTCCTCTCTTCCCCCCCCCTTCCTCTCTTCCCCCCCCCTCTCTCTCTCTCCAACTCATCCTCCATCCCTTACGTGTCTGCCTCCTTTCCCCTACCTTTTCTTGTTCTCTCCCTTCACTACCTGTTAGCCCGCCTGCCTGCCTGCCTCTCTCCCTCCCTTCCCTGCTTGCCTTCCTTCGTACCTCTCTTCCTGGCCAACTCTTTTACTTTCCCTCCCTGTCACCCTTTTTACCTTCCCATCCTCCTTCCCTTGACTTGCCGCCCTCTTGCCTGCCTGCCTACCTTCACTGCCTGCTGCCTCCCTTCCTAGCACCTGCCTGCCTTCTGTTGCTGGAATATAGACTGTGGCAGCCTTTATTGGCTTCCCCCCCCCTCTCTCTCTCTCTCTCTCTCTCTCTCTCACACACACACACACACACACACACACACACACACACACACACACACACACACACACACACACACACACACACACACACACACACACACACACACACACACACACACACACACACACACACACACACACACACACACACACACCTTCTTTGATACAGCTCTACCTGCCTCACTTATTGCATACCTCCTTTGTATACCTGTCGCCCTCCTCTCACATCACCCTCTCATCTTCACTTTCTGGATGCTCCCTCTATCCCCCCGCCCCTTCTCTCTCTCTCTCTCTCTCTCTCTCTCTCTCTCTCTCTCTCTCTCTCTCTCTCTCTCTCTCTCTCTCTCTCTCTCTCTCTCTCTCTCTCTCTCTCTCTCTCTCTCTCATTTCTTCCGTCCACCAGACTCTCTTATATTCATTTTTTCTCATTTTGTTTCCCTCGCTTTCCGTTTCTGTTTCTCTTCTTTCTCTTCGTTATTCCATTCCATCTTTTTCCTCACTTCTCATTATCCTTTCCTCTCTTTCTCTCACATCTACTTCTTGTTTACTCATTTTTTTCTCTCCCTTCTGTTGCTTCTCTCCTACTTTGCTCTGCTTTCTTATTTTTTCTCCCCTTTTTCCTTTTTCCTCCTCTCTGCTTTGAATACATCCTTTTTCCCCCTATGTTATCAGTCTTTGTTATTTTTCTTCCCTTTTCTTCGTATCTCCCTTCTTTCACTTCTCCATCACATATCCTCTTGGTACTTTTCTCTTTCTCATTTTTTCTTTTTCATCTCTTCTCTCTTTTCTGTTCTTCTTTTCTCCTCGATCTGTCCATCATTTCTTTGTTTTTTTACTCTTTTCTTCGTGTTTCCTCCTTTCTGTGTTGCGTCTCCTCTCTTCTTTCTCAGCTCTCTTGTGATTGTCCCCCTCTCTTTCATTTTTTTCTTTTTCTTTTCCTCTCTCCTCAACATTTCCCTTTCCTTTGTTTTGTATTCCATCTCCTTTTTTTTTTTTTCTAGTTTTGTCTCTCCCTTTTTTTTCTTTTACCCCTATTGTATTTGCTTTTCCTTTTTCTTTCTTTTCCTGTTCAGTCCATCTTTTCTCTCTGTTATTTCTCTTTGCTCTTTCTTGTGTCTTTTGTCTTCTTTTTCTTGCCTCTTTTCTAATATTTTCTTTCTTACCTCTGTTCTGTTTCGTGTTTTTTTGTTTTATCCGTAATTTGTCTTTCTTCTCTTCTCTATCCCTATCCTCTCTGTCATTTATTTTTAATCTCCACTCTTCTCTCTCTTACCATCTCTTCTCCTAGATTCCTCTCTTTTTTCCTCGTCTTTGCCCTGTCTCTCCTCTCGTTATATTTTAGTTTTCTTTCTTTCCTGCCTCACAGCGCTTTCCTCCTTACGTGGTTTTCGTTTTTTCTCATGTTTCGTTCCCCACCCCTGTTTCTTGCTTTACTTCTGTCCTCACTTCTGTCTCTTGCGTTACTTCTCTTCTGCTTCTTCATTCTCTTCTCTTGGATTCATCCCACTTTCCCTTTCTTTGTTTCTCTCATTCCTCTCCTCTTCTGCTTCTCCCTTCCCCTCTCCTTGGTTTATCTCTGTCTTTTCCTTATTTTTTTTTTTTCCCTTTTCTTTCTCCCCGCCTCACAGCCCTGTCCTCCATGCTTACACTCACTTCCCATTTTTCTCTGACTTTCAGTTTGCTTCCCTGACTACCTCACACCTGCCTCACTCTGTCTTCTTGCCTGCCTCACACTTGCCTCACTCTGCCTCACTCTTCCTCACTCTGTCTTCCTGCATGCCTCACTCTTGTCTCACTCTTCCTCCCTGCTTCACACTGTTTCCTGCCTGCCTCACAGTTTCTTGTCTGCCACACACTGTTTCCTTCCTGTCTGATACTGCTTCCTGCCTGCCTTACTCTGATCCTGTCTGCCTCATTCTGGTCCTGCCCACTTCACTCTGCCTTCAAACCTGCCTGACACTGTTTCCTACCTGCCTCACTTTGTCTTCCTGCCTGTCTCACACCTATCTCGCTCGTGTCTTCCTTCCAGGTTCTCTGTCTGTCTCCCCATTTAACATCTCTTCTTTTGCCTTCCTTCCTTCCTTCCTTCCTTCCTCTGTTTCAGCTTCTCTCTTCCTTCTGTTTCCTCCCTTTTGCCTCTCTTTCCCCCCTCGTGCATTTCTCACCTCGTTTCTGCCTCTCTATGTCTTCCGTTTTACTCTTCTTCTTTTCTTCCTTTCTACGCCTTTTACTTTGCTGTTTTCTCCTTTATGTCCCTCTCCTCCAATTTTTTTTTTTTTTTTTTTTTGCCGTTCTCTCGCCTCTGTTCTCCATCTTGCATCGTTTTCCTCCTTTTGTAATTTTTCCTTTTCTTTTTGTCTTCGTTCCATCCTGTTTTACCTTTCTTTTTTCTTCCTACCTTTCTTCCCTCCATTCTTCCTCTCTTCCCTCGTTTCTGCGTTTCTCTCTCTCTCTCTCTCTCTCTCTCTTTCTCTCCTGCTTTCTATCTCTGTTCCTTTTTTTCCCTTTTCTATCTCCCTTGTTCCCTCCATTCTTCACCTTACCTTTCTTTTCCTTCGTTATGCCTCTTTCCTCTTTTCTCCCCTTCCCCTCATCCCCTTTTTACCTGCCTTTCTGCCTGCCATCCCTCCCTTTCTGACTCTCTCCTTCCCCCTTTTTTTTTTTCTTGTTTACTTTCTCTTTCCCATTTTCTTTCTTTTTCTTTCGGCTTTTTTAAATTTCTCATTCCTGCTTTTTTTCTGTCTTTCTCGTTCCTCCTTTCTGCCTATCTTTCCTTCTATCTGCCTCCGTTTCCTCCCTGTCTCTCTTTCCTCCATTCTGCTTCTCTCCTTCGTTCTATCTCTCTCTCCTCCTTTCTCTCTCTATTTCATCCATTCTCTTTCACTTTCCTCCTCTGCCCCCCCCCCCCTCGCTTTTTGCTCATTTCAGCCCATCTTTCCTCTTTTTGCCCTTCTTTCCCCCGCCTCCTGCCTCCGCCATGTCCCTGCCTGCCTGCCTGCCTCACCGTTTTTCCTGCCTCACCCACACCTGCCTCCACCTCTGACTTTTCTTAACTGCTTCAATTAAAATGTCTTCCTCTTTCTTAGCTTCCCCCCCCCTCTCTCTCTCTCTCTCTCTCAAATTCAATTCCTTTTCCCCGTTAGTGCACATTTTTTCCACTTCTTTCTCCTCTTGTTCATATTCTCTTCACTCCTCCTCCTCCTCCTCCTCCTCTTCCTCCTCCTCCTCCTCTTCCTCCTCCTCCTCCTCCTCCTCCTCCTCCTTCTCCTCCTCCGCGCCTCACCTCTTCACGGCTTCATTCTGTACCTGAAGGGGAAGGGAGGAAGGAAGGGGAGGGGGAAAGGGGGAGGGAAGAATGAGGAACTGGGAGGGAGAATGAACGAATGGGAGGAAATTATTATACTGGATCAAGGAGAGGAGGAAGGAGGAGAGGGAGATGGAGGGAAGAAGAGGAGGAGGAAGGTCAAGAGGAGGAGGAGGGAAGAGGAAGGGAGGTAAGAGCGAAGATGAGGGCCCGAGTACGAAATACTGAGGTGGGCACAGGTGGGAGTAATTGAGAGAATGAGAGAGAGAGAGAGAGAGAGAGAGAGAGAGAGAGAATTAACCTTTCTCGACCACTGACAACAACAGAAACGTCACCACCACTCATCATCATCATCAGTAACAAACACCACAATAACAGCATTAACTGTAATCACCATCACTATAAGCCACAGTAGTTACAGCAGCAGCAACATCAGCACTAACAAACACAGTCATCACCACTGACAAATACAATCACCACCACTAACAACAACAACAATCACGATCATTAACAACAGCAACATCGCCACGAACTAATACAATCATCACCACTAAATACAATCACCACCACGAACTAATACAATCACCACCACTGACAAATACAATCATCACCACTAACAACATCAATTACCACAACAAACAACACCAATCACCACCACTAATAACAACAATCACCACCACTAACAACAACAGCCACCATCACCCACTTACTGTTTCTATCCTTCAAGCTGTGCCTTCATCTCTAGCTTTCTCTCTGGCCGATCTACAGCTGCTCTTCTGTGTGGCTGTTGTTCTTCTGTAGCTATCAGTCTCAATAGTGGTGTTCCTCAGGGTTCTGCTCTGTCACCAACTCATTTCCTTGTATTCATCTGTGATCTTCTTAGCTGCACATCTATCCCTGTCCATTCGTACTCTGAAGACTCTCAGCATTCACATTTCCAATTTCTCTTCACGGCGTCCATCGTGGGATATTGTCATCACTGAATATCCTTAGAGTTTCCTTCTCTCGGGGCCCGTCATGGAAAGATCACAAGACCTCCCTTGCAAAATCCACTTAAAGGAGATCGGATGTGCTAAGCTGACCCCATACTTTCTTTATTCATGCTTAAGTGTAGACTCTGTACACATATTTTATTCACCCTTGTATGAAGTTAAATTCATGAATAGGGTGGCTCACCACATACCGCTCTTCTAAGTTGGATCAAGTCAAAGGTTTTTCGTCTCATCAGCTACCCTCTTCTTACCGACTCCATTCAGATTCTTTCTGTTCGCCGCAGGGTCACATCTGTCCACGGTGCTGTCGCTGTTTCGATGATGACTACTATCTTGAACTGCCAGTCTGTATCCCTTTCCAGTTACGGCAGACGCACAGTACCCACCAAACAGCGCACTCGTAGCTTTTTTCTGTCCAACACTCCAATGTAAGAGATAGCCAGTACTCCCAGTCCTTCATGTATGCAACAGGTCGTCTATGAAACTGTCTTCTGTCTGTATTTCCCTCTGCCTATGACCGCCAGTCTTTAAAACGCGATACGTCTAACCATCTCGATGTCTCTCTCTTTAGTTCAGTTTTTCCTTTGGTTCTCTGTTGTTTGCTTTAAAAACTAGGAGCATTACGAGAAGAACATCAACACCACCAACATCAGCGGTCACCACCACCACCAACAGCATTCACCACCACGAATGCCAACATTCATCACCGTCACCATGACAGTAACAGAAATATCATCACCTCCATCACAGCACCATCACCACCATCACAGCAAAAACAGCGACGACGACAACGACGAAAATAACGACAACAATAATAACAACGACGATAACACCGGCAACAACAGTGACAATAAAAACAACAACATCGTAACCATCTCTAACAGCATCATCACCACATCGCGAAAAACACCAAGTTACCACCACTAACATAACTAGAAAGAAAAACCAGAGAGCGCATACCTCCGCCAGTGCCATTTAATTAAAAAGGATCCAGATCCGGATCCGTGGACATGTGTGGAATACATAGGATCCGGATCCGCCCCCATATTTAATCACTCGTTCCTTGACCCATGGCGCACTCTACCACAAAATTCATGGAGAACTTTTGGAGATATTGTGCGGAATACTCCGGATCCGGATCTGGATCTGCCTCCATATTTAATCGTTTTTTTCTTGGCCCATGGCCCACCCTTCCACAAAATGTCATTAAGATTCATTGAGAACTTTTGGAGATATGCCTGTGGACAAACAAACGGACAAACATAGATGATTACATAACTTCAGCTTCGCTGGCGGAGGTAACAGTAGTCACCATCACTAAAAACAACGGCGGAGGTAACAGTAGTCACCATCACTAAAAACAACAACAGTCATCGCCACTAAACAAGAACAATGGGAGTCGCCGTCACTAACAGCAACAGCAACAACAACAACGAGGACGACAGCGACGAGGAAAAGGAAAGCCTGTTAAAAGAGTGACGAGTATCTTGTTTCAGGAGGGTCCAGAGCAGCAACAGGACAGAGAGAGAGAGAGAGAGAGAGAGAGAGAGAGAGAGAAGAGAGGCGGACGGTCAGAAGAGAGGATTAGAAGTGAAAGGAATAAATGGAGATAGAATAAGAAAAAAAAAGGGGGGGGGACACGAAGGAAATGAGAAGAAATTAGAAAGAAGGAAAGAAAGCAGAGTGAAGTGAAAAAAAAAAAACGAGTAAAACCGAAAAGAAGAGAGGAGAGGAAATGCAGAGAAAAAGTATTGAGGAAGACGAGAGAACCTCGAAGGAGAATAAATTTAACACGCAGGAGTGAATTGGAAGGCGAGGTGAAAAACGGTAGAAAAGAAATTACGAGAGAGAGAGAGAGAGAGAGAGAGAGAGAGAGAGAGAGAGAGTATTCACCTCAGGGTCTTGAAATAGATATGTAATGATATTCCTTTGAGTATAACATCAGCACACAGAATGAATAAGTGAGAGAGAGAGAGTAGAGGTTGGGAATACGTGAATAGTAGAAAGAAACAATGGACATAAGAGGAAGGAAAATGGAGAAGTTAAGAGAAGAAAAGAGAGAAACAGAATATGGAATATAGGTAAAGAAGGTGAAGGGAAAGGAGCAGGAGAGTAAATGAGGTAGAAGTGAATTATTAAAAAGGGAAAGAAGTGGGAAAGTAAGAGGAAGAAACCAGGACTGCGAAGAAGAGATAAAAGAGAAATAAGAAGAAAAACCGTAAATGGGATGTGAGCAAATGGAAGGAAGAAAAGCAGTGAAAGGAAGAAAATATAACAGACGCAAGATTTAGAAACGAAGAGCGAGTGCGTGTACAGATGAAAGAGAAGCAAGATTAGAGGAGGGATAAAAATGGAGAAGAAATACTGGGAAAGGAAATGAAATCGAGAGAGGAGAGGCGAATGCAAGGAGTGAGAGGAAAATAGTGTAGATGTGAAGGCATGAAGGAAGGGGAGAGGAGGAGATAGAGGAGGAAGAATAAAGATATGAAGAAGACGAGGAAGCGAAATCAGAATGTAGGAAGGAAAAAGAGAGGAGGGGAGGGAAGAGAGAAAAGGCAGAGTTCAAGATGATTATGAATAGTGCGTACGAGTGAATGATGCAGGAAGGAAGAAAAGGGAAGGAGAGAAGAGGGAAGAATAAATGCATGAATAATAAGACCAGAGGTTATGAGTTTAATTGATTACTAAGGAAGGGAAACATAAGAGAAGAGAGGAAGGGGAGAGAGGAGATAAAAATGATAAGATGGCAAGAAAATAAGGGAGGGAGGGAGGTATATAGGGAGGGAGAGAGGCAGTGGGCAAGGTAGGAGGGAGGGAGAGAGAAAGGCAAGGCCACAAGGAAGCAGACATCAGGAGCGGCAGAGAGAGAGAGATGAGCGAAGACAGAAGAAATAGAGGAGGAAGAATAGATAAGAAAGAGGAAGAAAAGGTGGAAGAGGAAAAATTAAGCAATAGTTATAGAAGATATTAGGAGGAAAAAAGAGGGTTTGCGAAGGAAGAGAAGTAGAAAAAAGAAGAATGGAAAAGAAGAGAGGGGGGGGGGAAAGAAGGGAAAACTTTAGGAGAGTGGAAAATTTAAGATCTATCCCTGTCACATGAAGCACATATGAGAGAGAGAGAGAGAGAGAGAGAGAGGAATACTTAGGGAGGGAAGGAGAGTAGATTTGAAGAGAAGTTGTTCCAGTTTGTTTTTCAGAGAGAGAGAGAGAGAGAGAGAGAGTTAAAGTGTATAGGAAAATAGTATGAAGAGAGGATGAAGTGAAAAATGAACGAAGGAAGAGAATAGTGAATAAACATGAAATAAGGGAAGAACGGTAGAGAAAGAATGATAAAATAAGAGAATGAATGGAGGAAGGAGCGAGTAAAAGAAGACAGTGAAGGATGAAGATGGAAGGAAAGAGGAAAAAAATGGAGAAAGGAATATGGATGAAGGAGAGCAGAGGAGAATGAACAGGAGAAGATGGAAGATAAAAAAAAAAGAGAATATGAGAACCTCGAATTACAATAAGAATGGAAGAGGGAGAAGGATGAATGAAGGAATGAACTGAGAAACGAACAGAAGAAGGAAGATTGAAGGAGGACTGAAGGAAATAAAGAACGAAAAATGACATATGAAGATGTACGAAATTCAGTAAAGAAGAGATGAATGGATAAAAGGATGAGTGACGAATAAATGAAGGGAGTGAGAGAGTAAAGAATGAAGGACAAAATTAGAGTAAGCAAGGAGCAGGAGAAAGCACTGGGAGAGGGAGATAAGGAAAGAAAAAATGAACGGAAATGAAAGAGGAAGTGGAGGAGAGTCGAGCAGAAGCCGGGAAGGAGAGGACGAAATATGAGAAGTCCTCCTAGGGGTGAGAGAGCGAGAGACGGGGGAGGGGGGCAAAAACAGACCTAGACAGACCGCATACTATTTTATTAATAATGTTTTACTGCATGAATGTACGGTTTATATCCATACACGTAGAAAAATGTGAAAAATAAATTAATGCATGTGTTTATGGAAGGTCTGTGCTGTAAAAAAACATGGCCTGTTTTCCGTCCGTATTAATATATTACAATGGGGGTTGTAATCAGATGTGGTAAAAAGGGTGGCGGAGGCGGCTGATACGGTGTGTGTGTGTATATATATATATATATATATATATATATATATATATATATATATATAGGCGGTAGCTGAATTGGTAGAGAGGCGGCTTGCAGTCCTAATGGACCCAGGATCGAATCCCGGCTGGGGCAGGGAACAGTTTAAGGATTTGAATTTCCTGAAAAGCAGACTTTCCTGATCTACCAGATGACCCTCCGACATGTCGTAAAAGTACCCCCGCTAATACCAGTACACCAGTCCTGTATGAGACAGCCCTAGCATGTATTCAATATGGTCGGTGGGTGTTAGCGCCGAAGTGGTGACATGTGGAGGTGTAGGAGGACTACTGGGCCTTGGGATAGGTCACTTCCCCCAAGAAATAGGCCCTGAGCCTTTGCCCAGAGTCGGATACGTACATATATATATATATATATATATATATATATATATATATATATATATATATATATATATATGGAGCCTCTGTGGTACAGTGGTAGAGTGTGCATTTCGTACACGGGTTGACCAGGGTTCGCTCCCCGCCAGGGTAATAAACTTTGGGAGTGTTCACCGACCACTTACTGCATTGGCGGACACCAGGGGTGCTGTGGTTGAACCAGTGTAGCTTACTGTAAAGTATGCTTGCACCCAGTCGGCTTGCGCGGGCCAATTACACTTGGTTCACAGACTACACACACATCCAAAGCCACTCCAACACTACAATTACACTAACAAGCACTTCTCACCCTACATACAATCTCTACTAGACAGCCTAAGCCACTTGGTAGAGATACATTGGCTGTATCGTCCCGACTTCAGTCGGGATAGGCCGGTCCTGCAGTGGATACTCAAACGGCTGATGATGATGATGATATATATATATATATATATATATATATATATATATATATATATATATATATATATATAATAATAATACATATATACCATATGGTACCGGTATATATTATACTTAGGCTGTTGTGACTCACACTCATCACATGGTTGTATGATGTCACCTGTAACAGAATAGCAGAGTTGTCCCGGCCATGAGAGGGTTAATGGGGCCACTTTTAGCACTGAGACTCCTGTGACTCACTTTCAGCAGGAAAAAAAATATCATTCGGGCGATAACTAGAATATTATCATTGCTGGAAGTGTCCCCACCTTGAGAGGGTTGATGGTGACAAAAGCTATTGGCTGCTATGAATACTACTCTGAACTGAATAAAATCGTCCGGCGCTAACGAAAATAAAATATCAGAGTTGTCCTGATCATTAGAGGGTTAATGGAGACAGTATTAACTTTGAGGGGTCACCTGGGACATAGTTGTCCCTACCGTGAGAAAATTGATAGACTAACGTAGAATGAAAATAATAATTTCATTTTATATATATAATGTTTTTTTTTTTTTTTTTTTCCAGGAACGGAAGTGGTCATTGGTCTAAATAACTTTCCGGTAACTCTGTCAACACGGCTACATATTTATCTTTAATTTTTCCTACCATGACATGATTTATTCTGGTGAGGGTAAATCCCTAGCAGCGCAGGGGTTAATGGAGACTGAGTTGAATCCTCAGACCAGAAGCAGCCACTCGTATGATGATATGATGAACACAATCCTATGGCAGTAACAGGAATAAAGATCACACACACACACACACACACACACACACACACACACACACACACACACACACACACACACACACACACACGAGAATACAAGAATTAACCCTTTCAGTACGATGATTTTTAGTTGATTCTTGCTATCATCGGCCGATTTCATTCTTACCTGCGGCTGATCATCATAAAGGGATCAGAACCAATATCCCTTACGGCTGTTAGTTGCTTCGAGGACGTTTTTCTGTACCAACAAAACGATCCTATTCACTTTAAAAGGAGCCACAAAAAAGGGTTTAGAACGTCTTTTTAAAAATCCTTCTTTTCTGGTGGCACGTTTTTGTTTTGTCTGGCAGCTGTCCTACGATTTTTACTGTATTTATTTACTTATTTTTTTTATTGTTTTACCTGAAGCGAGACCTCTATTAGTGTGGGTGTTAACTTCTTCACTACGATGACGCCGCTGTATTTTATGCCCGTTGCCACCAGACGATTTTATTGAACTGAGGAAACGGTTGTTGGACGAAAAAGATTAAATTGATTGTCAGTAGCCCTCTCACGACAGTAAATCTATTGTGGTCAGTATAAGGGAAGGCTGTTCAGCTGGCGGCCCGCGGACCAAATCTGGACCTTGAGTCGTATTTCTTTGACCCTTTGACGGACTCGGAAGAAAGCAAATAAACAAATAAACATAAAACAGGACACTTTGCGTTCTTCTTTTTATTTATGTGCTTAACGGAAATTGTAAAAGCAAATTATATATGAATTTTTCGTTTCGTTCTATGTGTAAGTTGTTTAGATAGAGGAAAAATGGAACTAAAGTAAATGTATGGTCCTTCTGGCACTCTGAGTTGCATACTCCGGCCCTACTCCTAAAGTACTCGAACAGCCTTGGTGTGAGGTCTGTTGGGTAGGCAGCATGAGAGAGAGAGAGAGAGAGAGAGAGAGAGAGAGAGAGAGAGAGAGAGAGAGAGAAATAGGGATGACGTCATTGTATTGTAGGAGCTAATCTAATTACGATAACGATCTTACTGTTTTATCGCGGCACCTGTCACACGGTTATACTCACATGAGCCCCCCCTCTCCCACTTACATGGCTTTCCTTTTCATTTTCCTTTAATCTACCTCCTCAGGACGATTATTTTCACCTTAGGACAAACTTCTAGTAAGGATGTTCTTAATGAAGACCGTATCTGACTCCTCCATTTCGAAAAGTCTCTGCTGCTGAAAGAATCGTGTGATGGTAGCAAGAATATAATGAAAGATAAATCACCGGTTGGAAGGGGTTAAGGGAGAGCTCCTATAGTGTAGTGGTTAACCGTGTCTGCGCGTTGAGGAGTTGTTAGAGGTTGTTCATGCTACGTACAGGTAACTTTATTCACGTTAGTAAATACTTTCATTAGCAGGGAGTTAATGAAGGCTATATCTGACCCCCTCCAGTGACTCTCAGTGTGCTTAATAAAATCGACCGACGTAAAGTGAATTAAAATGAGAATAACTTATGCTCGGACGTAGCTTCAATTGTGGTAGTCTTTATTATTTTGGAAGAGACTGACTTGAGCAAAATAAAATTGTCTCACGTATAAGCCGAAATGCTAAGTGGATAACAACAGAAGAGTTAGTCAGGATTCACGAAAAATAGGTCTCAGGTACCGTTTAGTTTTTACTATCTTTTTCTTTTAGCATGGTCGTGAAGCGTTTGGTAGCTGGATAAAGATAAACAAGACATCGGACACCTTTGATAACCGCACCCACCCATCAGTATCCACCATCCCAGTACATTCCAAAGGTGTCCCTTATCTTTGGAGACATCCTTCAGACGCACCCCAGACACGCCACAGATACACACCAACCACCACCAATACCCTCACCCCAGAAGTGACATTAATAGAAGTCTGCGGTTGCAACTTGCCAATTTTCTTCCTTCAAAGAGAGTTTCAGTTACTCTGTGTGATCAACTATCACAGGTAGGGACATTCACTGGATTTGGCCGCCCCAGTAAGTGTGGCAGAGAAAAAATATATTATGTCGTACACAGCGCAAGCCCTTCACTGTGGTTAGTTAAAAATAAAAAAATCTCAGTATGCTCAGTTTAAAAGTTCTTCAATCCGAGGACGTAATTCTTGCCAGCCTTGAAAATCTTGGCTCACCCAGACTGGCAAAATCCGTCTGTAGGGATAAAAATATCCAGTGGGCAAGTGCAGTCTGCCGGGACGTAAATCTCTCTCTCTCTCTCTCTCTCTCTCTCTCTCTCTCTCTCTCTCTCTCTCATAATATAAAGAACAAACAAGAGAAAGTTTGAAAATAATGAAAGAACAAGGGAAAATGATAAGCAGATAAATGAGCAAGGGAAAATAAGAAGCTAATTAACGAATAAGAGAAAAATGAGAAGCAACTTAATGAGCAAGAGGAAAATGAGGGCAGAAATGATAAATGTGGAGGCAAGGAGGAAAAAATGAGCAGAGAAGATTAACGCTCGTCTAGTTTTAGCTGAAAGATAGAGCTAGAGTTGTCCCGAGCATGAGAGGGTTAATATAAGTGGACAAAACGAAGGATATAAGGAAAAGAGAAGGGAAGAGGATAGGTTTACCGGAATCGAATACCTAGTTGGCAGTGAGAAATTAAAAAAAAAAAAAAAAAAAAGGTAGACACTGAGAATATGATTTTAAAATGTGGGCAATGAAAAACTGTAAGGAAATGTAGACGACAACGAGAAATAAAAAAAAAATGACAAAAATGACTTAAGGCAATGATGATAGGAAAAAAATTACCAGTGAAGGAAAAAAAAAAAGAAAGAAAGAAAGAAAGCCAGTGCACAGAGATAGCGCGAGGGAAAAAATCGATAGGTGAGGAAACATGATACGAACACTATCAGGCAATGAAGAAATGGAAAATAAAAATAAAATGGCAGCAAGAATGGCAGTCAGCGGAGCGCATCTCTCCGACAAGGGCAACGTGATGTCCAAGCCACTCTTTATAATGAACCAGGTCTTCTCATCACTGATTAGGGTTTCGCAGGAAGTGTTTTCTGGATCCAGAATCTGTAATACCGTACGATCCGGATCGGTCCCAAAAGTTGATAGGTTGTTCCCTGGGACATGGGCTATCTACCTACCCACCAAATTTTGTCCAGATTTCTATTTTAGTTTTGAGAAATCCTGCTAACAGACAAACAAACAAACAAACAGGGGTAAAAACATAATATCATTGTTGGAGAGAATAGAGAAATATATAAAGAAAACTGGTGGGCAGTAAGGAAAAAAAAAAGGGGCGAGAAGGAATTTTAAAAAGTAGTGGGCAATGAAGGAAAAAATCCACTAGGGAAGAGGACATAAATTTAGCCCCTCTCCCCCTCCCCTCCTTCCCTTCCCTCCCCCTCCTCTCCTACCCACTTTCCTTCCCTCCTCTCCCCCTCCTCCTCCTCCCCTCCTCTCTCCACCCCCTTTCTTCTCTCCTCTCCCCTTCCCCTCCCCCACGCCGCACATACCACGACCCTCACATCTAAATTCTTCATCCGCCTCTTGGTCGCCTCCCTGCCTCGGACCGGGATTAAACTGGGACTGGACTGGGTAAACTGGGAATGGACTGGGTAAACTGGGAATAGACTGGGTAAACTAGGAATGGACTGGGTGAACTGGGACTGGAGTGGGTAAACTGGGACTGGACTGGGTAAACTGGGAATGGACTGGGTAACATAGGAATGGACTGGGTGAACTGGGACTGGAGTGGGTAAACTGGGACTGGACTGGGTAAACTGGGAATGGACTGGGTAAACTGGGAGTGGACTGGGTAAACTGGGAGTGGACTGGGTAAACTGGGAATTGACTGGGTAAACTGGGAATTGACTGGGTAAACTGGGAATGGACTGGGTAACTGGGAATTGATTGGGTAAACTGGGATTGGACTGGGTAAACTGGGAATGGATTGGGTAAACTGGGAATGGATTGGGTAAACTAGGAATTGACTAGGTAAACTGGGACTGGACTGGATGAACTGGTACTGGACTGGGTAAACCGGGAATGGACTAAGTATACTTGGAGTGGACTGGGTAAGCTGGGACTGGACTGGGTAAACTGGAAATGGTCAAGGTAAACTGGGAATGGACTGGGTAAACTGGGAATTGATTGGGTAAACTGGGAATGGACTGGGTAACTGGGAATTGATTGGGTAAACTGGGATTGGACTGGGTAAACTGGGAATGGATTGGGTAAACTGGGAATGGATTGGGTAAACTAGGAATTGACTAGGTAAACTGGGACTGGACTGGATGAACTGGTACTGGACTGGGTAAACCGGGAATGGACTAAGTATACTTGGAATGGACTGGGTAAGCTGGGACTGGACTGGGTAAACTGGAAATGGTCAAGGTAAACTGGGAATGGACTGGGTAAACTAGGAATGGACTGGGTAAACTAGGAATGGACTAGGTAAACTGGGAATGGACTAGGCAAACTGGGAATGGTCAAGGTAAACTGGGAATGGACTGGATAAACTGGGAATGGACTAGGCAAACTGGGAATGGACTGGGAGCTGAAGTTTTGCTTGATTTAACTGGAACTGGACCGGGCGAAATGATCTGACTGGTTTAGACTTAACTTAAATCGACTGAAACCTGGACTGGATTTGACGACACCTTCTTGGATTGGTGTAGACAAGACCGGACGCATTAAGACTCGACTGGATTAAACTGAAGGACGTAGGTAAATTGTGCTGGACTGGACTTGGCTGGAGTGGACTGGATTTACCTGGTTCTGATTGGATTAAGCTGAACACTGGTGGATTAAATTGACTTGAGCTGGATTAAACTGAAGAACTAGATTAAAAGAACTAACGAGATCAACGAACTGGATTAAACTGAAGAACTGGATTAAACTGACGAACTGGACTAAACTGACGAACTGGATTAAACTGACAAACTGGATGAAACTGACGAACTGGATTAGACTGATTTGGACTGGATTAAACTGACGAACTGAATTAAACTTACGAACCGGATTAAACTGACTTGGACTGGATTAAACTGACTTGGACTGGATTAAACTGACGAACTGGATTAAACTGACTTGGACTGGATTAAACTGACGAACTAGATTAAACTTACTTGAATTGGATTACACTGACGAACTGGATTAAACTGACGAACTGGGTTAAACTGACGAACTGGATTAAACTGACGAACTGGATTAAACTGACTTGGACTGGATTAAACTGACATGGACTGGATTAAACTGACGAACTGGCATAAACTAAACTGGCCTTGGGAAAAGTGGCCAAGATTACAGGACCTTTGTAACTTACTACATATATTACTCTTTCATTATATAACATACGGTCATGTTACAACAAATTATTGCTGTGTAAAAGTATTTTATAGCATCGTGCCTGCAGTCTGTCGAAACTGATGGTGCAGTTGGTGTGGTACAGTTAATATGGTACAATTGGTGTGGTGCAGTTGGTGTGGTACAGATGGTTTGGTGCAGTTTGTATGATACACTTGGTATGGCACAGTTGGTATGGTATAGTTAGTGTGACGCAGTTGCTTAGTTTTTGTGGTATAGGTGGTGTGGTACATTTAGTATGGAACAGTGAGTGTGGTACAGATGGTATAGTACTGTTGGTGTGGTACACTTGGTATAGTACTGAGATATATTTCCCTGATGTATAACGTTACTTCTTACAGTGTTTTCGAAATCAGTGGGAATAAGTTAATTGTTCCGAAATTTTATGCTACAAATCGTGGCGTTACTCCTTATTTAATCTTTCTGAGTCAGCGAGAATCAGTAAGTTATTTCGAAACAGAGATACAAATTCCGAAGTCCTTGCATGACGTCTCGAGAAACGTGTTATGTATTGTGGCCGAACGATAGGAAGTTTGGGGAGGATGTCAAGGACCTCTTTCTTAGCTATTTGTTTTGCATGTTGTACCTTAATTTTCTCTTGTATGTAGTTTTAATATCGATATACTGTCCCTCCATTGCCTACAAGGGGATACTGTCTATAACATGTAGGATGAATCGCCAAGGAAGAGGCGTGACGAAATTTACAAAAGCCACTTGAAATACCACCCTCACTCACACCCATTTCCATTTTTGTTCAGTTTCACCCCTGCTCCAATATAGTCTGATTGAGAGGAGATGTAGGGGACACTGAGACCGAATGAGACCGAAGACCGTGTTTCAGCTGGGATGATGTGGCACCGAACTGGAACTAGGGTGAAGTGGAGGTGAAGAATTATGGCTGAGGTGAATTTGAAAAGAAGTTAAACAGGGATGAAACTGAACTGAAGCAAAACGAGGGGGAAGTGGAGGTGAACTGAAACTGAGGTGAAATGGGAGAATGTATGCACTGGAAAATGGATACACTGACATGGATGCACTGAAACGTGAACGCACTGAATCATGTACACACTAAAACATGGATGCACTGAAACATGTACACGCTGAAATATGAATGAACTGAAACATGGACGCACTGAAACCCGGGCGCACTGAAACATGTGTACAATGAAACATGGACGCACTGAAACATGGATACTCTGAAACTTGGACGCACTGAAACATGGATACTCTGAAGCATGGATGCACTGAAACGTGTGCAGTGAAATTGGATGCACTGAAACATGTGTGCAATGAAACATGCATACACTGAAACATGTATGCAATGAAACATGGATACACTGAAACATGGGTACAATGAAACAAGGACGCACTGAAACATGGATACACTGACACGTGTGCAATGAAACATGGATGGACTGAAACATGTATGATGTATGCACACTGAAACATGGATACACTGAAACATGGCTGCACTGAAACATGGACGCACAAGGTGAAACAGTGAAGAACCGGAATCGCATTAAAATTTGGATGAACTTACGTCAGACACACCAGAGTAGACCTAGAGTGAAACCGAATTAGAACTAAAGTAATCTTTGACCGAATTAGAGCTAAAGTAAGGTCAGACCGGATTAAAACTAGAGTAAACGTCGACCGAATTAGAATAAGAGTAAGCTTAGACCGAATTAGAACTGGAGTAAGCTCAGACCAAGTTGTACTAGAGTAAGCTTAGACAGAGTTGGAACCATAGTAAGCTTAGATCGAATTAGAATTAGAGTAAGCCTTGGCCGAATTTGAACTTGAGTATGCCTAGGCCGAATATGAACTAGCCTAAGCTTAGACCGAATTAGAACTAGCGTAAGTTTAGACCGAATTAGAATTAGAGTAAGCTTAAATCGAATTAGAACTAGAATAAGCTTAGACCGGATCAGAACTAGAGCAAGTTTAGACCGGATAAGAACTAGAGAAAGCTTAGACCATCTAGAACAAGAGTAAGCCCAGGTCGAATTAGAGCTAGAGTAAGCTTTGAATTAGAACTAAAGTAAGCTTAAACCGAATTAGAACTAGAATAAGCTTAGACCGAATTAGAACTAGAGTTAGCTTAAACCGAATCAGAACTGGAGTAAGCTGAGACTGAATTAGCCCTAGAGTAAGCTAAGACTGAACTAGAACTAAACTGCAGCCGACTTAGAATTAGGGTAAAGTTAGACCGAATTAGATGTAGAATTAAGAAAGACCGAATAAGAACTAGAGTAAACTGAGACCGAATTAGAACTATAGTAAATTAAGACCGAACTGGATCTGTAATGAACTGGCGGCGAAATAGGTGGGGCCGTATTCACAACCTTTTTTAGTCCAAATTTTGAGCGATTGCTTAATCATACCTTTTTATCCACTCGTATAATGAACAAACACTTCCTAGTGAAACAATTTACAACCATACTCGGTACGGCCAAACATTAACAGCCAAACACTTTACGTCCTAGCACTCTAAAACCAAGCACTTCTCAACCATACACCCCTGACATCACAGCCAAACACTTCAATACCAAAGATTTCTCTGCCAAACACTTCAGAACCAAACATTTCACCGCCAAGTTTCACAGCCAAACACTACAGCCAATCATTTCACAATCAGACACTAGCTAAACACTTTACAGCCAAACACTTCACAGCCATACACTTCCCAGCCATACACTTCACAACCAAGCACTTCAGTTAGACCCTACAGCTAAACACTTCACAACCAGGCGCTTCACAACCAGACACTTCACAACCAGACACTTCACATCAAACACTTCACACCAAAACACTTCAGAAACAAACACGTCACAACCAAGCACTCCAGGAACACACTCCACAACCAGACAGTTCACAGCCAAACAATCAGCAACCAGACAGTCCACCACCAAACCACTTTACGACCAAACACTCCACAACCAAACGACTTCACAACAAAACACTTAACTGCCAAACACTTTTAACCAAATATCCACATTCAGAGCATATTGAATATGAAGGTGAAGCACTGCCACCAAGAAAACTGATTTCTCACAATAATATACTACTTTAACGACTTCTCAGAGGAGTACAAAGGAAAGCAAACAGCAACAGACACAATGGTCTCGCTGAGGCTGTCTGCTCGAGAGAATACGATGATTATACTTACAGGTAATTCTGTGTGTAGAAGACAAGGATAGGAAAGCACGAAGGTCCCTCCCCCCTCCCACCACCACCACCAAACCCTTCAGCCGAAACCGGCATGAAAGAGTGAGAAAGACCACCATTCAGCATAGAAAAACTATCATGGAAATTTCATAGGAAGGATTATAATGTGAAACTTTGCTGCAGTATCCTAACCTGTAAGGGAAAAGTAACATTAATACCAGACTATAATACTGATGCTACATCAGTTCTGGCGCCAACCCCGTTCCTAGTTCTTATTAATGATCTCTTATCTGTCACTCACAATCCCATCCATTCATATGCAGATGACTCAACACTTCTCAGTTCTTTCACACTCAAACACCCATTTACAAAGTTTAATATCTCTAACTGTCAACTCAGTGCAGCGATCTCCGTAAATCAAGACTTATCAAAGATCACTGAATGGGAACAAAATATCCATGTCTCATTTATTTAATGCTAATAAAACCAAAAATATACAGTTTACTATTTGACAGATAATGCCAGATTCGTATATTACCTTCAGTGCTTCTAATATTCTCACCTCCAAAAGTATTGAAATTCTCGGGTGTTTCACTTAACAATGCCCTCAGCTGGATCTCTCATGTCAGATCACTTGCTAAAACCGCCTCAAAGAAACTTCTTCACTGACGAGTAGTTAGCTAAAATTTGTAAGAGACATGTGCACTCTCAGCTAGAATATTGCTCACCCTTGTGGAATGGATGTAGAGAGGTTGCACTAAAACAACCAGACAAAATTCAGAACAAAGCTGTTGGAATTATTGATAACCGTGTTATTATAAATAAACTACCTCTCCTACAGATAAGAACGAATGTTGCCTCCCTTGCATTATTTTACAGATACCCCTATGGCAAATGCTCAGACGAAGTTGCGTCCATTGTGACACCTCTCCACGGGCTTCTGGTAGCGTTCATGACAGGAATGTCACAGAGCCATATTGCAGAACTTCTGTCTATCAGCATTCTTTTATTCCCAGAACTGCATCTCTCTGGAACTCGCTTCCCTGGAGTTGTTTACCCCCCAGACTTCAACCCATAGCTGTTCAAGTCCAACTGTTACAGATTTTTAATGAATGGAGGATGCCAGTAATCTGGTGTATGGATTATTTATTTTTCTTATTCATATGTTTTTCCTTCCTTTTGTTATTAAAAGAAAAGAAAAACAAAGTTCACCATGATCTGAAAGAGAGGAAAGGAAATTCCAGTTTTTCATATTATTCAGCCATGAATGTGTTAAGTTGGGTATTCTGAGCCAGATACTTTATAAAGCATGAGCGGTTGTTCCTAAATCCATGTTCTGAAACATGAGCTTGGTTTGTTCTAAATGATGAATATTTTTTCCCTAATTACGGCTTCCAACAAGTTGCAAACAACTTGTGTCCAGTTAATTGGATGGTAATTTCCGGGTTGTGATGTATTTCTTTTTTTTTTATTATTCGTTTTTAAATATTGGTGACATTTGCTAATTTCCAGTCTCGTGGTACAGTGCAACTCATGAGTGATAAGTTTAATATTTGGACCAAAGATTTTGATACTTCGCTTTTCAGTTTCCTTAAAGCTTTTGGAGTATGATAAGAAATAATTAAGATTAATTATGGATGTGGGTCCTGGAGTGAACTGGAACTGAA
>NC_137018.1:33924938-33954938 GCF_032717465.1 Coenobita brevimanus
CATCTCCCGTACTTCTGTCTTCTCCACTGCCCATCCTCTTCTGCCTCGCATTTCTCCTCTCTTTTCATCTTCCCCATTCCTCGTCTCTTCTCTCTTCTATTTTTTATATTCTTCTCTTTACTTACTGTTCTCCTGTTTGTCTTTTCAATTTCTTCTTACATCTTCCTTTCCATCCTCTCTCCCGTCACCCTTCACCCCTCTCCTGTCTTCCTTACCTTTTCTCTCCTTGCGCCACTCTTCCGTTCCTCTCCTTTTCCTGTCTCTCTAATCCTTCCTCCCTTTTTATGCTCTACTCCTTTCCTTTTCTCTCCTCTTACACCGATCCTCCTCCTCCTCCTCCTCTCATTTCTTTTCCTCCTCTCTTCCTCATCTTCAGTTCCCCTCTCCTCTTCGTCCCTACTTCCTTTCCCCTTCTCCCTGTTCTCTCCTGATCCCTACATCTCCTTTCCCCCTTTCGCTCCCTCCTCCTTTCCTTCCTCCCTCTTCTTCCTCCTCCTCCTCCTCCTCCTCCTCCTCCTCCTCCTCCTCCTCCCTTTTCTCTCTCTCTCTCTCTTATCTCCTCGTACCTTTTCACTCTTCTCTCCCATCTTCCTCTCCCTCCCTTTTCTCCCTCCATTTTCTTTCTCTCCCTCCCCCCTCCCCCCAAGCGACAGTGTCAACACAATGTCCCCGAGGTTCAATATTGCTCGGGACCCGGCTGTAAGGGGTTAAGGGGGGGAGGTTGGGGGAGGAGGAATAGGGAAATGATGATGATGATGATGATGATGATGAAATGGAGGAGGAAGAGGAATGAATACCTGATGATGATGATTGTGTGAAAGAAGGAGAGGACGAGGACGAGGAGCAATAAGTACGTGATGATGATGCAGAAAATGAAATGGTAGAGGAAGAAGAAAAAGAGGCAGAGGAAGAGGAAGAAGAAGTAGAGGAATAGGAAGCAGAAGAGGAAAAGTTGACAATATAGAGGAGGTGCAGGGTAGGGGGGAGGGTTGTAGTTCTAAGGTTGGGAGGAGGAGGAGGAGGAGGAGATAATAAGGAGGAAGTCACTGGCGAAGGAGGTTTGGGAGTGCAATTAAGATGGTTGCTGAGGTACAATAGTTTAAGGAGTTAAGAAATGAATGACTTTAATTCTTGCATTTCCTTCCTTTATTTTTACTGTCATCAGACGGTTTTATCCGCCTTAGGAAGAGTCCCATGGCAGTGAAGAGAGTAGTGAAGGCTGTAGTTAACTCCTCCAGGTCCAAAGCCTTTCCTGAGCTGAATAAAATCGTCTGGAGATAGGAAGAAATGAATACGACATGGGATTGAAGAGCTGGTTAGAGGTTGTTAGGGCTGGTTAGAGGTTGTTAGGGCTGAAGGGTTGTTTAGTGGAGAGGTAAGGGTTGTTAAGAGGGTGCTAAGGGTTGAAAGGCTGGTTAATGGGTTGCTGCGGCTGCTTAGAGGTCAAATAGGGCTGTTAAGAGTTTGTAATGGTTGCTTAATTGGCAGAAAGATCAGTTTAATGGCCTGCTGGGAGTTAAATGGATATGCATAAAGGGGTAGTTAGGGCTGTTCAACCTCCTCACTACGATGGTCAGCCTCCAGACGATTTTATTCAGCTGAGGAGAGAATCACAAACTGGAGGGGTTTGATGTAGCTGTTGGATGAGGAATTTGAGGAAAAATTTCGAAGGGAGGGACTGAAGAGTGAATAATAATAAGGGGTGAAGTTAAGGGGTTTAAGGGGGGTTAGGGGGGAGAGATTGAAGGGGTATTGAATCTAAAGGGTGAAGTTAAGGGGTTTAAAGGGTAAAAGATTGAGGGGCGAGTGAATCTAAGGGGTAAAGTTAAGGGGTTTAAGGGTGAGTTAAGAGACTGAATGGTGAGTGAAATTATTGATAGATTAAGGGGTGTAAGGGGTAAAAGACTAAAGAGGCAGTGAATCTAAGGGGTGAAATTAAGGGGTAATAGACTGAAGGGGTGGTGAATGTAAGGGGCAAAGTTAAGGGATCAAGTTTAAGGGGATAGGCAACACCACTAAAAACTGACTCCTCTCCCAACTTTAGCCATCAGCGTCAGCAGGGAGAGAGAGAGAGAGAGAGAGAGAGAGAGAGAGAGAGAGAGAGATGGAAAATGATAGGGAGGGTGATTGTTAGTGGACTGAGAGAGAGAGAGAGAGAGAGAGAGAGAGAGAGAGAGAGAGAGAGAGAGAGAGATGGAAAATGATAGGGAGGGTGATTGTTAGTGGACTGAGAGAGAGAGCGAGAGAGAGAGAGAGAGAGAGAGAGAGATGGAAAATGATAGGGAGGGTGATTGTTAGTGGACTGAGAGAGAGAGAGAGAGAGAGAGAGAGAGAGAGAGAGAGAGAGAGAGAGAGAGAGAGAGAATAATAATAATGAAGGAGGGGGGGAGAATGATAAGAGGTGAAAGTTAGCGGAGAGAGAGAGAGAGAGAGAGAGAGAGAGAGAGAGAGAGAGAGAGAGAGAACAATACAATACAGGTCGGGAATGGAAGGAAAAGAGGAGTGAAGGGAGGACAGTGTATGGTAGATGACGGGAAACGGTAAGTGAGATGGAAGGGAAGAGAAGGAGGGAGGAGAGAGAGAGAGAGCGAACAGGGAGATGTAAACTAAAGCTAATGTAGGGGAGAGAGGAAGGGAGAAAAAAGAGAAAGCGAATAATTGAGAGCAAATATGAAAGAGAATTAGAGAGCGAGAGAGAGAGAGATGTGTTGTGATGAGAGTGGTGAGTAAAGGAGTGTGTGTGTGGAGTGGCGATGAGAGAGAGAGAGAGAGAGAGAGAGAGAGAGAGAGAGAGAGAGAGAGAGAGAGAGAGAATGTTATGGAGGAGGGAGGAATGGATGGAGTGATAAAAGTAAGGGCAACAGTTGGAAACAAGAATGAGTGAGGGGACTGAGGGAGAGGGAAGAGAGAGGGTCAGTGAGGGAGGAGGGAGTGTGTGCGAAAAGGGAGAGAAGGAAAGAACACTGGGAGGGAGGAAAGAGGGCGAATGACAACAGAAAGAGCGAAGGTTAGAGAAAAGAAAGTGAGATAGGGAACCGGAGGAGAAAGAGAGGAGGAAGGACAATGGAAGAGAGACTGAAAGAGGAAATAAAGTGAAAAAGAAGGAGAAAGAAGGAAGTGTTGTATGGGGTGAGATTAATCCCTGCAGCCCGAAAACCTTTTTTTTTTATTCCTGGTACCCTTTAAGCATTTTTAGATAATTGAAAAAAAAAAATCTGATATTTAACGAGATAAAGAAGTGGACATCTACCCCTTCAGTTCGAAAATCTCAGAATAAAATCGTATGACAGTTTTAAGAATAAAGACAAAAAAATCTTCTTTGACTGAAATGGTTGACACCTTCATTACAGTGACGTATTTCCTTTTTACCTCAAAATTATTTTATTCGGATTTTCGGAGACCTCTTAGAGGCTAAGAAGCAGAAGAGATAGATAGATAGATAGAGAGAGAGAGAGAGAGAGAGAGAGAGAGAGAGAGAGAGAGAGAATCACAACACAGCCACATTCAAAAATTGTCTCATTCGGCCTCTCCAACCCTCATTTTTCTAACCTCATTATTTCCAGTTCTCGAACTTTTCAGCGTAGATTCCCCCCCTCCCCCCCACTGATTTTCCGCTGCAGATTTCCCCCCTCCTTCCCTCCCTCCTTCCTCGAAGTCATTACGAAGCTGCTATTTTCTCAAGTCAGTCTTTAAACTTAAATCATTCCGAACTTCTAAATATATGCTGATCCCTCAATATTCGTACTCGCCAAATTTATGAGCGTCATCTCCAAACTGTTTCTTCTTTCTCTCTCTCTCGTTCTTTTTTATTTTTCTTTATTTTTTCATTCGTAAATACTGTCCGAGGTAACATTGGTCATCCAGCATTATCCTAACTGTTTTTCACACAAATACCCGAGTAGATAGGAAAAAAAAAAACAGGAAAACCCAAACCTAAGAGAACTATCAACAAAGTGCCCAGTGAAAAGGGTCATCATTCATTCATTCATTCATTCATTCACGTATAATTATTGAAGCCTCTGAAATCCTCGGCTCCTCGTCACCACTCTTGCCATTCCTCACGCAAAGATTGATTTCATAATTGTCGTGGGGTAGAGACGAGTCCGTTGATCCCCAAGGTAAAAAAAAAAAAAATAGTGCATCCTATGTTACGTACAGCTTCATTCATGCTTCTTTCATTCTTATCGATTACCCAAACTGTGTTCTTTGTGTGTGTGTGTGTAATTCACCGGGTCGATCAGGATCACCTGATAGTCGTGATCGTCAGCTTTTACCCTCCCGGAAGGGAGCTGAGAGCTCATATAGTCCGATCTAAGGGCAAGGCTGTGACCTTCATACACGCACACACCCGTCCCCTTGCTCAAGGGGGACAGTAACCACCCACTTCGTCAGTGAAACTTTTCGCAACCTGAGCGAGGAGCGAACTCCCGTCTACCAGATGGCAAGCGAGAACGTTACCACTGCACCAGCGAGCGGTGTGTGTGTGTGTGTGTGTGTGTGTACCTACTTGATTCCCACATTCACTAACCATAAAGGTATACTTATACTCTGCCCCTCTAATTTAGTAATATATATATATATATATATATATATATATATATATATATATATATATATATATATATATATATATATATCTGTGTGTGTGTATGTATGTATGTATGTAAAGTTTGATTATAATATTTCAAGTTATATTATAACCCACAGTTTTCCTAGTTTCAGTATAAAAAAGAAAAACGCTGTTTTTAGTATTAATGATTTTGCTGAACCCCCGTTTTCTAAATACCTGCACTCAATTTTCCGTGTTTTCTCTTTTCTATTCCTTCACATTTTATGAACGTTCAGATTTTATCAGAACCCTCATGTTTTTTTTTTTTTTTACTCCAAAATATTTCGAACTTTCAAGAGTTTCTGAGATGTTATTTCACATCTTCGAAATCTTATTATTTGTCTCACAGAATTTTCAGTTACCCTAGTTTTATCATTCTGAAAACTAATCAGTTTCCCGTATGTTTTTGCCGAAAATTCAAAATACCACACTTTGAAATTAACCATCATCCCACATCTGACTTTAATATTTTCCAGAAATTGAGTTAATTTCAAACCTTTAAAATTCTCTAATGTGAACATTTTTCCAGCGTTCGAATATACCGACTTGCCAAATTTGTCGAACCTTCAGATTATCCGGGCATCTAAAATTCAACATCCAAATTTCAGACCACTCAGATTTTGCCGCGCCTTTGTCTTGTGTGTGACCGAGAGCTGGGCACAACTGAAGCGGGAAAGGCAGAGAGAGAGAGAGAGAGAGAGATTTACTTGTGGGATAGCAATTACCGTAAATGATCTCAGTCAGATATTACCAACCCTCGCTTTTTCTAACCTCACTCTTTCTGCGTCTCATACGTTTTATCTCAGACTTGTTCTCTTCTACCCGTAATTCTCCACTGCAGCCTTCCCTCCCACACGTCTGTCCTCCCAGGGATTCCGAAGCTACCATTATCTCAAGTCTGTTTTTTTTTTTTTTTTTTTTTTTTTTGAACACTCTTAATATTCTTAGTACCTAAATTTATGAGCATTCTGAGTACTGTATATATATATATATATATATATATATATATATATATATATATATATATATATATATATATACTGTATATATACTGTATATATATATATATATATATATATATATATATATATCTATATATGTATATATGTTAAGCCATAGGTATAGTCGACGGTCCCGTCAATCATCCAGCATCATCTAATTCTTTTTTCGAATTAAAAGGTGAGGTTGAGGGACAAAAAAAAAAAAAGAGCGGGAAAGAAGAAGAGTAAGAGAAGTATATGCAAACATACTGGCCAGAGATACAAGCCCCACATCATGCATTCATCCTTGAACCCCTCAAAATTCTCGGCTGCACCTCACATACTTAACGTTCTACACAAAATACTGTTATGCTCTTCGTATTGCCTGTGTGGCAGAGAATATTTCACTAGCTGGAAGGTAAAAAAAAGAAAAAAAAAAAAGAAAAGAAAAGTGGGTGGTGGAGGGGTAAGGGAGTGTATCCTTTGTCGTGTAGAACCCCAGACATCCTGCACACGCCCTGGCCAGTCACTCTTCAGTTCTTGTGTTTCCCCAGCGTCCATACCTTGCCTATTCACCTGTCACTTTACTCATCATATCCCTCCACCTGCTTCTTGACCTTACTCTCCTCCTCCTCCTCCTTCTCCCATAGACTTTATCGATGGTTCCATTTTTATATCATTTCTTGTTATATTTTTTTATGTTCCCATGATTTTCAGAGTTCCAACCTCAAAAGCCAAAATATTTCTTTCCTTTCAGCTATCCTGAATGCTTCATTTTTTTAATACTCAGTTTTTCCTGTTTTATAGATTGTTGAACCATTATCTTTTTCAAAGTTCAGATTTCTCAGAATTCCCATTTCTTCGACATCCATAATGTTTCGAATTTTAAATTTTCTAAGCTAAGAGTCATACCAAATTTTCGAACCCTTACTATTTCCATCGGCAAAATTTTTACAGATACTCCAGATTATCTTATTTTCTATTTCTTTCCATCTCCCATACATTTCCACAGTACGCTTTCCCGTAAATTCGTAATAACAAACAGCAAAGAGTGTAATACTAAATCTTATTATCTAAACATGAAAATATTTCCAAACTTTTAAACTTTTCTTAAACACATTTTTCTTTCCAGTGTTCAAAAATTCCGACCACCTAAATTCACCGAAATTCCAAATTTTCCGAACATCTAAAATTCAACTTCCGAATTTCAGACCTCTCAAATTTTGCTGGGCCTTTGTCTTGTCTGTGACCGAGAGCGGGGCACAAATGAAGCGGGAAAGTCGGGGAGAGAGAGAGAGAGAGAGAGAGAGAGAGAGAGAGAGAGAGAGAGAGAGAGAGAGAGAGAGAAGGGTGGGGGGGCAGAGTAAGATAGGAGGAAGAGATGCAAGAGGGAAGATGCAATGGAAGTGAAAGAGAAAAAAAATGAGAAGAGGAGGAAGGGATAAGAGGGAATGGAAAGTGGGGAGGAAACGAAGGAAGAGAAGGAACGGAGGGTAGAGTGGGGGGAGGAGATTGGGTAGGGTGGGGGAAGGAGTGGCAGGACAGGAGGGAAGTTGAAATAGATGGAGAAGAGGGAGGAAGGAGAGTGTAAGGGGTAGGGAATGGGAGAAGAGCAGTGGGTAAAGAAGGTATCAAGACTGGAAATTAAGGGAAGAGAGAGAGAGAGATGGAATGACAATAGGGAATAGGGAGAGAGGAGGTAAGGTGGAGGGGAGGGGAGGGGAGGGGTGAAAGATGGGGAGGGAGTGGGGAGGCGAGGGGAGGGAATGTGGAGAAGAGGGGAGATGTGAGGTAAAGGGATAGGAGTCGGTGAAGAGGAAAAAGAAGGGAACAGAGAGAAGAGGGTAGGAAAGAGAAATGGAAGAGACGGGAGGAATCAGGGAGGAAGGGAGGGAAGGAAGAGATATTGGTGATGAGGGAGGCAAGGGAGGGGAGGAAGAGTGAAGGGAACGGGAGAAGAGTGAAGGTAAAGGGAGAGGGAATTGCAGACGGGGAGGGAGAGAGGATGGGAGGGTAGGACATCACCTCAGACATTTTTCCCCTCAATGTCACTGAGTCCTAGTTTACTCAGATGAAATTTTTACTTAGCTATATATATTTATTTTTGGCCTGGGTTGGTGTTTCGCTGACAATTTATTATTAGATATGAATAAAGTGATGGTTGTTGCGAGAGGTGGCCTGTTGTGGTATTCTAGTGAGTGGAGAAAGACTTGACATGGTGAATGAGTTTTAAGTACCTGGATGCTGCCATAGAGAAGAGAGGTAATATTGCAAAGAAAGTGGCACAGGGAAGGTAGTTGGCTGGTTCTATCAATACCTTGATATGAAACTGAGGTCTGAGTGTGGTATCTTTAAAAGGATGGCATGAAGGAGTTTTAGTACCCACATTAACGTAAGAGTGTGAGAAGCTGGTGTAGCATGAAAACGAAAAGTCAAGAGTTGGAGCAGTGGAGATGGGTTTATAGAAAAATGTGTGTGTCGTGTGGAGAAATGTTGTAATTCGTAGAGAATGTGGCGGAAGGAAGTTTGTGTACAGTAAAGTGAGAGTGCTTATATGGTATAGTCATAATTACGGGGAGAATGGTTACAAGTAGGGTGGTGAAAAGGGTGTATGTGACTTTGAAAGTGGGAGGAGGAGTGGTAGATCAAAAAGAAAGTTGATAAATATGGTGAATGAATGTGTAAGCCAGGTATGAAGGTTTATGAGGCTAAGAAACTGACGGCGATCGAGCAAGTTGGATGAATTTGTACGGAGGAGCGCATGGCAAGGATTTGACGCCATTTTATGTTTATTTTTATTTTTTATTTCACTGCATATAATAGGTGACACGAAACGCTTATATGTGGATGGTTCTGGTTGTGAGGTGGAGTCACGATTTCGGAGGCTTAAATGGTCAGTAAATGAGGGTGTTGGCCATTCCATTTCTCCCTGTCATGTTATTATTTTCTTTTTTCCAGCTTTCTAAATCCCATCTCACCTCAACAGTGGATGGGAAAAAAGTCAGGATGAGGATGGTGATTAATGATGAAATAATAACAATAATAATAATAATAATAATAATAATAATAATAAATTATTATTATTATTATTATTATTATTATTATTATAGATGGGCTTGGATATTTTGTGTGTGTGTGTGTGTGTGTGGAGAGGAGGGGGAGACGGCGGGCAGGATTAACTTTGAGACTAGCCTCTTATTAATGCCCTTTTTATTTCGTTTTTCACACCCCACACAATATCATTTTCTTCAGGAGAGACATCGCTTCAGGACAGGGTAGAAGGCATACTCCATTAATCCATTCAGTACATTTAAAGCTCTTATACTTCATTTTTACTATCACATGTAGAACATCTCGTAGGACATCACTTCCAGTAGGACATCGCATAGTTTAGGCGCCGAAAAATAAATGGATGCTGATGGTAGATTTATTACTGTGCATTCATGGTTGGTAATTTCGTTGGATATTTTTCATACTCAGGCTCCTATGATTTACTCCTGGCTTAATAAAATATTCTAGCGCTAACTGGATACGATGCATGAGTTGTGCCGACAGTGAAGGTGTTAATGGTGATAGTGCCTCCATTCTTAGGCTCCTGTACTTACTGTCGACTGAATAAAATGGACTGGCAGTAATTGATATACAAGAGTTGCCCCGACTATAAGACGGCTAATAAAGAAAAGGACATAGAATCATTTTTGTCATGGGCAATGGACATATTGTATAAACTGTGCGATTGAGCTTTCGGGCAAGATAGTACAGTCAGGGACAAAAGTTAGCTTACTGTTCCTCTGAATATCCTTTATACTCAGGGCAAATGCGTCATGTCCTCCCTGACGCCAAATCGGAGAGAATCATCTATGGGCAGGGAAACATACCAAGCCTCTCACAGCTTAGGAAGTAGGAATTAAAAAGTGGCGAAATATTAAGCAAACTTTCATACCCGGCTGTTCCAATAATGTCTTTTGGCACTAACCTCGTCAGCCCGAGGATGTAGTTTTGACTGTATTCTTGCTGCCACCAGACGATTTTATTCAGCTGAGGAGAGACTTTTCGTACCGGAGAGACCGGATGTACCTTTCATGAACCCCTTCACACCTGTACAATTTTATTCAGCTTAGAAACTTTTTGAACTCCTTCTTATCCCCCATTCTCCTCTCCGTCCCCCCTCAACAAGGATGGTGGTGGGCTGCGGAAGGATTGTTTGAAAATAATGCACTCCACTGGGTTTACGTTCGGATGAGCCCGGGATTACGACTACTGCTATTACTAACACTGAAATTGGTTTTTCCTAAGTACAGTCGTCTGGTGGTACCTTGACTGAAATAAAAAATGCATCCTCGCGTGGAAGGGTTAATTATTACTGAAGAGATGAGAGACATTTTCAACCCCTTCTGCTGTTGGATGGCTTTTTATATTCTTGGTATTCCTAGACAACTTTATTCAGTTTAGGAGAGATTTCGAACTGGATGGGATCAGAGATGGTCTTCATTAGCCCCTCCACACCTAGGACAGTCTACTAAGCTGGGGATAGTAATCTGGCGTCAGTTGGATTATAATAAAATGAAATAAAAATGAGATTCTGTGTGTGAAAGGATAATGTGGCAGCCATACCCTGGGTGCATCCTGGTAGTAGATAAACACATGTAGATTTATTCAGGTCAGGCTTAAATTGGTGTTTTTCTCGTATAGTCACCATTTTCCACCGTGTTTTCACATTTCCAGGCTAAAATAATGTTATCGCTGAAGCTTATTTGTCTCTCCCCCCCCCTTTGTATTTTTTCCGTGTTTTGATACCATTACCTGAATAACACTTTCGTTGCGTCTGGTTCCCGTGGTTACTGTATTCAGGTAACACCACAAGGTTTTGTCAGTTAAGAGAAATACTGGCAGTCTTTTTCTTAAACAAGAGCAATCCGAGATTGCAAACCTCCGCCAAGACTGAAATTGCCATTATCCCGCGATAGTAAATACTCTTTTAAAAATTTCTTGGATCTGGAAGATGATACGGATGACCACCTATATCTGTTGGAGTGTTCTTGGGCCATACCCTACCCCTCCAAAAAACATTCAGCAAAATCTGTTCATAACTTTTTGAGTAATCCTGCTAACAGACTAACAAACAAACAATCCATCCATCCATCCATCATCCAATCCTACATTGCCTGATGAGGAACGTAGAAGCCTGTGTCTAGGGGGCTTGGTCCTGACATTTAAGATCAGAGTGATCAGCCTCACTCATCCCTGAGTGGCATTACGTGAGCAGTAAATCCCAACAACCCCTTGGATATAAACCTTCACTGGCTCAGTCCGATTGGAGTGCCGTAATTACCCACTAAACCACCAAGCGTCACCCAGCGTAGTAAATGGTTTCCTGGTGTACAGGAAACCATTTGGCTTGTCACTCAGTGTAGAGTCACCACAGGCAGAAGGTTGAGGAAAGAATGAAGAGAAGAAAGACAAAAGAAGGAGTGTAAAGTCACCCGAAGGCAGAAGGACGAGGAAAGAATGAAGGAAAGTAACACAGAAGAGAATGGAAGGAAAGAAGGAGGGAGGAGAGGAAATGGCAGACACCCAAGAGCAGCGCTACATCGAGTGAGTGGAAACTCCTACAAAAACATAACCTCCGCGGCGGAGGTAACAGCCATCTCGAGTAACCACATTTTGTGCTGACGGTGGCGTTGTTGAGAAGCGCCTTCACGTGATAGCATTGATATGACCGGGCGATGGAACGAACTGGTTATATAGATGCCCCCCATTCTCCTCCCCGCCCCCCCCCTCCCCCAAACGAGGATGGTGGGCTGCGGAAGGGTAGTTTGACTTGCACCCCACTGGGTTGATGTACGGATGAGGCTGGGATTGCAACCACTACGACTACTAACACTGCTCTGCTATTGGTGCACCTAGGAATTTTACGATACCTAACACCGCGTGATTTTGTTCAGTCAAGACCAGTCCAAACGGTCATGGTGGCCCCAGAGCTTAATAAATCGTCTGACGCTAGATTAACCAAAGGCATTGTCTTTTTTCGTTCGTTATTCGAGTTAATCATTTTGGTGTGTGTGTGTGTGTGTGTGTGTGTGTGTGTGTGTGTGTGTGTGTGTGTTGTTGCAGACCCCATGCAATATCGACAGTACCAATTCGAAATGAAGAACTGGAGGAGAGCAGTGATTATGTAGGGTCACCTCTGATGGCCGCTACACCTTTACCGTGAGCACCTGTTTTCCCCATTAGTACTTGTACACTAACCCTTTCACTACGATAACTTTTTTTTTTTTTTAATTTAATTCCTACTATCTCCAGGCCACATTATTAGCAAAAGAGTAACTGGAGAGGTTAGCTATTGCCTTCATTACCACTTTCACTATTCTTTGCTCTCTTAAGCTGAGTGAAATCGTCTAGTATCATGAAGAATTAAGTTTACAGCTCGTCCTCGTCGAAATGGTTTACAAAGGCAGCATTTACGTGTTATTCTTGCAACTGCCAGACGATTTTATTCAGCTTTGGAGAGATATTTCGGCCTTGAGGGGATGGATACAGCCTTTATGAACCCCTTCGCTACTGGGGGACTCTACAAAGCTGCATAAACTCGTCTGGTAGTGGCAAGAATATACCACCAGGTGCTGTGCTGGAGGTTTAGCTTGAGACGGATTATTTTAGTGCTTAGCTCCTTTACTTCTAGAGGTCGGTCCAAGGATGAAGAAAATCGTCCGGTCTTAGCAAGATATAGGTCGGCGTCATTATACAAAGGAACGAAAGTTCATTTATTCTAACCTGACAACGATTCCTAATTCCACTCACGTCAGTTGTTGCCCGTGTGTAGTTAGAATGGAGGGTTGATCTGACTAGTACCCATGGAGGCTGATTCCTGCCTCATAACATCAAAGGTTCAGCGAATGTCATGCAAACACGATTTAGTATTCAAGCAGCGAGACTGGCCCAGCTCCCTCAAGTGAAAAAAGCCAGCTGCAGTAAAGAGAGAGACAGTCTAATAATAAGTCATGCAGTTCGGGGAAAAGGGGCTCAGAAGTTAAAATAGTTTGGCGGCAGCAGGATTAAATAAAATAAGATGTCATTTATGATGTGTTAGATGGATTGTTTGGACACAGATGCATGAGTTATGAGGGCTTGAATAATTTTCCTTTTGGGATCTATGAGGCCACAAGAATGAAGGTTTTAGTTGAAGGCTCTGATAAACACCAACGCACACAAGCAAACATAAACACTCGTACACCGGCAATAAAGTAGGCTACAGCGCCTACATATAGAGTACATACATACACACATTCATACATTTGTACAAACACTCAAAAAAGTATCGTTACAGGGGCGTCCAATGAGTTTCATATTGAACAATCCAGCTGTCTCGGCAGGGTTGGAGGATGGCTGGTACCAAACGTTTCACTCGTGGTGTCAGTTTGTATCGCACAGAAGGTGTAACGATGCTTTTTTGAGTGTGTGTACGTACATACATAAATACATGCATACGCACACAGCAATAAACTACAGTGCCTACGATTAAAATACATACATACATCCATCCACACGAGGAAGAATAGTGCTTGCAAACGTGGAAGCATGCATACATGAATAAGTGTGACAAGAACGTTGCTTGCAAGCATGCATAAATACATACTGTACGTACATAAATATACATACAGACATACAGGCAAACGTACACAAAAGGGTGTACTACACACACACACACACACACACACACACACACACACACACACACACACACACTATATTTTACCAAGAATATAACCAGGACTCAGCGAACTCAAAAACTCTTTCTTGGCTTTGAACCGTTCCTGATGGGGCTGCCGTCGTCTCCCCTCCACTGCCGTAACGGAGAAAACGGAACGAGGGCAAAGTATTACATTTTTTTTTCTTTTTTTCCCTGAAAGGGCGTTTGAGAGGGACTTGAACGATGCTTCCTCTGATTTCTCTCTCTCTCTCTCTCTCTCTCTCTCTCTCTCTCTCTCTCTCTCCTGTCAGTAACTCAGTATATCCTTTCCTGTCTTCCTCCTCCTCCTCCTCCTCCTCCTCCCTGTCACTTTCCTTCCCTGCCTCTCCTCCTGTCACTCTGTCTTTTCCCCTCTTCCTCCTCGAGCCTCTCCTTCCATCCTCTCTTCTCCCTCCACCTCCTCCCTCCCTCCGCTCTACTGACCGGAAGGAGAGATTTTTATTATTTTCTCCCTCCCATTTTTTTCCCTCCAGATTTTCCTCCGTCTTGGATCTGGGGAAAAAGAAGAAAATATTGAATACCCCTTTTCCGTTTTTTTTTTTTTTTTTTTTTCCGTGGTAGCGTTAAAGTCGGGTGGAATTTTTGTCAGCCGTTATGTTATGGTCGTGTGTGTGTGTGTGTGTGTGCCCATATTTGTGTTTTTTAGTGTCGGTATGTTGTTTGACTTCTTGTTTGCTCTGCTAATGTTCTTTGCTCAAGTGTGTGTGTGTGTGTGTGTGTGTGTGTGTGTGTGTGTGTGTGTGTGTGTGTGTGCGTGTGCGTGTGTGCGTGTGCGTGCGTGCGTGCGCGCGCGCGCGCTTCTGTATAATCATTGCCCACGCGTTAAATGCTGTCCTGGTTATATTTCGTGTTTGTTTTAGTTTTTGTTAAATATTTATTTGTGTGGCGTTTATTTTTCCTCAGATTTCCGTTGTTGTGTGCGTGTGTCTCGAGACTTGGCTGCTGATAATGATTTTTTTAAAGGCAAGAGATGCATATGCCTGTCTTTGCAACTTTATTATTATTATTATTATTTTTTTTTTTTGCCTTGTGTAAATAGATAGTATAAATCAACTGTATTTAAATTATTCGGCATTTAGAAATTTCAGAAAAAAAAATAGGCAGAAAGTAGTTAAGTAAGAAATGAGATGCATATGTCCGAATAGCGAGAGAGAGAGAGAGAGAGAGAGAGAGAGACAGACAGACAGACAGACAGACAGACATACTACTGAAATTTATCTGAATTAAAATATGATCATTAAAGCAATCGCAGAGCATGGCGTGAATTTGGTGAACGGAAAACATACGTAAAATAATGATAAAGGAGGAACAGTGAAATTGAGTGAGTGGAGAAATTATATGGAGGAAAAAAAATAAGAGAAAGAGAGGAGAAACGTAGCGAATGACAGTGGAAACGTTGGAATGGAAGAAAATAATTGAAAGAGAAATACAGTGAACGAGAAGAGAAACAAAGCAGCTGAGGAGATAAACCAAAAAGGAGACGAGAACAGACGAGTGTGCAAATGCGGATGAAAGAAGAAATGAATGAATGGTGAAGTGAACGAGAGGAGAAATAATTGTATAAGAAACTGATTGAATGAGAAGTGAAGTGGATGAGAATAGCAATGAGTTAATGAGAAGAGAAGAGAAAGAAAGCGATACAAAAAGAATTGCCGTGAACTAGAGTAAGAATGAAGTGAAACGAAAGAGAAGTGCACTGAATGAGCGAAGAAGTGAAGGAAGAGAGGAGACATGTAGTGAGGAAACGAAATTAAAGATTGGAGAATGAGAAAACAGAAGTAGGATAAGAAAGAATTAAATAGCAAGGCTTGACAAATAGATGAGGAAGAGTAGGAGGAGGTGGAAGACGAGGAGAAGGAAAGGGAGGAGAAAGAGGAGGAGATAAAGGAGTGGAAAGAGGGATCAAGTATAGGAGGAAGGGAAAAAAAAAAAGGGTGAGGATTGAGGAGAAAAAGAAGGAAGCATAATAAGACGTAGCAAATATAGGAAAATGGAGGAAGAAAAAAAATAAGGAGAAAGAATGTGGAGGAGGATATGAAGAAGAAGGAATGTGATCGTGGAGGAGGAGGAACTGCAGGAGAGGGCATGAGAGAAACGTAACAAACAAATAAAACTGAGAAGGGAGAAGATGTGAATAAGAGGAGGAGGAGGAGGAGGTGGTGGTGGTGGTGGTGGTGGTAGTGAAGACGACCAGGAGAAAGAGGAGGAGGAGGTATTAGAGATCGTATCCAAGTAAGGAATAAGGGGAGGAAAAATGTACATTGAGGAGGAGGAAAAAGAGGAGGAGGAGGAGGAGGAAGAGGAAGAGGAAGAAGAAGAGGAAGAGGAGGAGATATAAGGAGACAAGACAACTAATAAAGGAGAACAGGGGGGAAGAATAAAGTATGGAGGACGAGAAGAAAAAATAGAAAAGGGAAAGAGATAGGAGGAGAAGGAAGAGATATGAGACGTAAAAAATAAGAATAAGAGGGAGGAAGAAATGCTTAAAGAGGAAGAATGTGGAGGAGGAGGAGTGTCGTGAGAAGGAAGAATGCGAAATGTGTTGTGATATTTTGGTCCAAATGTCCGTGTTTCCGGCTGACGGAGTTGCGGCAGTCACGAGGAGGAGGAGGAGGAGGACAAAAAGAGGAGGGCCCAGGGTGAAGAATTTAGAGAGAGCGGAGGAGGAGAAGGAGAAGGAGGAGAATTAAAAGAGAAGGGAAAAGCAAAACTAAGGGGGAGAAGGAATAGGATGGTAAGAATGGAGGAAGAGGATGAGTTTAGCTGTCAGGAATGAGTAGGATAGTGAAAGTGAAGTATTTATTTAACAAATAAATTTTTACAACATTATTGCAGAACATTTTATACAACAAATATAGCTGAGCCTTTCTAGGGTAAATTCTCCTAAAAGGACCTTGTATGTTTGACACTCGAGATGTTATTTGTAGAAATATTCCTGTATCTGTTAATGCCAGTTTTGAGAATACATCAGTACCCTGCATTCACAAATATCCAAGTGATGTGGTATTTACAGTAGAATTTCTGTCTAGAAAATATATTGTTTTATACACTGTATTCCTTTTCGTGACCATATGTAAATCTATACACGCACAGCAACATTCGGATGCGCATATGAACAGTTACACATTGTACACACGTTGTAAACATTATCAGTTTTATATAAATTATCTGAGTTGTTGCGAATCTGGATATAAAAATAGGTTAATACTGACGAAGTACGCAGGACTTGAGAGACATTTTCAAACTAGACATTGTAGGTTTATTCTGTACGTTGTGAGGCAGGCTATTCCAGACCTTCACGAAGTGGTACGTACTTGACACATATTTGCGAGTGTTTGGAGCTCTTATCAGTGGAATTTCTGAACAGCTGATATTACGTAAGCTGTACCTTGTAATTGTGTGTTGACTGAATAGTCCCGTGTTACTGTGGTTATGCAGTGATTTATACACATATAAAGCGGTACAATAGGTATTAACGTCGTCTAGTTTCAGCTCAGATTCCGAAATTGATCATTAGTTTGGGCATATTTAGAACCATGGGGAAGAGTTCAAACAAGTTTTTTTCTGTGCGACTTCAGTATTATCTAATATCCTCTTCCCTACTGCTCCCCATACTGTGTGGCAGTAAGAAAGATATGGATGTTTTAGAGAGTAATAAGACTGTTTTAGGGCACCAGAATGGAAGTAACTGGGTGTGAGGTAAGGAATGTCGCACTGTTTTTGTTCTTTAGGAGATGAGTGTTCTTATTACAGGATAATTGTCTGTCTGCCACAACCCCAGGAAACTTTCTTTTCTTCATCTTTCACTGTCATGTCTTCAGTGTCTCCGATTTTTATGAGTTGAATGGTGTGAGGAATTTTCATGCTTCTGTGAAAGATTATATATTTAGTTTTCTCAGTATTAAGTGTAACATTGTTTAAGGTTATCCGATTTTTAACACTGTTTAATTCGTCATTTACTGATTCAACAGGGTGTGCAGGTCTTGGTGGCTGGCGTAAATGGTGTTATCAAACGCAGACTAGATGAATTTGAACAATGTACTGGAGTTGACTATTTAATTAGTGTATTAAATAAAAAGTAATGAGCCCAGTATGGAGCCTTGAGGGATACCATATAGTAGGGTATTTGCAGTCATTATACTGTACAAACATCTGTCGGTTCCATACGTATGACTCAAAGCATTTGTTTGTAGTGTCCCTACTATCACAATGCCGAAGCATCTTTTAAATGATTTGGTGATTAACTGTATCGGAAGTTTAAAAAATATGCCTACTGTAAAATATTTGTTGTCAAATGAGTTTAATATATAATTTTAAAAGAGGTTAGGGCAGGCTGTGTTGATAGACCTCTTCTGAATCCATGCTGTGCCACAGATATACTAATACTAGATGTACAGAAATCTAGGATCTTATTGTATTTTATTTTTTCTAATATATTACTCATAGCGGGTAACACTGATACCGCACGATGATTACTGAACAGTTCTTTATCTCCTGCCTTAAAGATGGGTATTTAGCAAATTTTAGATGATCGGGAAAAATGCCTGTGGAAAATGACATTACAGATATGCAAAATAACAGAGGACAAATTTGTGGTCACCTGTTTCATAACACACACAGGTATGTCATCACTGCCTGGAAAGGAATCCCGTAGCTGACTAATGGCATTCATTAATTCAGCAGCAGTGATGGGAGACGTGGAAATAGTTGATTCTTGTCTGTCAGCATATATGATGTAAAGCTTATGTGTGATTCTTTGATATTTACTGCTATTGCTTTCCAACATTAATGAAATATAAATTGAAATACTCTGCAGTGTTATCTGGGTCGGTTAATTCTGTATTATTTTGGAGAAATGTGTAACCCAGTTTATTGCGCCTCTGTCTGTTAAGAACGGAATTTATTAAGTTCCACGTCTGTTTGGAATTTCCAGAAGATTGTTCCAGCTTTATTCCCTCCGACAAGGAGAGTATGTTTTCACCCCTATTTGTTTGTTTGTTTGTCTGTTGGCAAGATTACTCAAAAACTAAAAGAGAGATTTGGACCAAATTCGGTGGGACGACACCCGATGTCCCAGGGAACAATGGATTAACTTTTGGGATCGATCGGGATCCTATTACAAATTCTGGATCCGGAAAATACTTTCTGCAAAACCCTAATCAGTGATAGAAAAGCCTAACGTTTTATGATGAGTGCTTTGGAAATTACGTCGCCCTTGTCGGAGAGAGTGTCCCTCTGTTTTTTAAGTTTTCTTTAGCAGTTCGTATTGCTTATGTTGTTTGTTTACGAATATATAGTGGGTATCTTAGCTTATTTTTTGGTAGATTATTTTTCTCTAATCATACTTTTGATCTCAGGAGTAATATAAGGCTTTGCGTGGTGGTTGACTTTATTACGTTTCGTTTTTACTGGGAAGTGTTTGTTAAAGCATGCAGTAGCTATAGTAATAAAATTGAATATATAACATTAGGGTTATCAGAAGCATAACTTAGGTCCCACGAGATGTTTTCCAGGGAATGCTACAAACAGTTAGTGTTCTCTTGGATAAAATCTATGTACTTGATGATCATGTTGCTGTTCTCTGTTCAAGGAAAGACTATACGTATTTAGGATTTGAACACTGTAAACACTGGATATGATAGATCTTGCTGTGTATAATACCATTTAGGATGTTATGAGAGTAATTATTTGACAAGATATGATCAGTAATGCTTGCTGATGAAGAAGCAACTCTTGTTGGCTTATATTAAAGAATAACTTAGAGGAGGTATTTTTTAGGAAGATAGGAGAGGGAAGGAGAGAGATTACGGAGGGGAAAAATGGATCAGTGAAAGGGAGAAATTAAGGAAAAATTAAAGAAAAGACTGAAAAGTAAGAGAGAAGGAGTATTTGAAGGAGCTAAGAGGCAGAGAAGAGAGGATATTGAAAACCGGATCGAGGAGGCAGTTTTGAGGATCAGGAACAAATGTAGAGAGAAAGAAGATATTGGAGAATTTAGAAGGGAAAGAAGAGGATGAAGAGAAGAGATGGGAAGAGGTAGGTGAAATTAACGAATGGAGAAAGTGAAATATTTAAGTAACAGGTAAGAAACGAAGAGGTTGGTGTGTGATAGAAAATAAAATGAAATAAAGGAGAGGCTAGAGAAATTAGATAGTGGGGAAGGAGAAGCTTTGATGATCACCAAACAGATGGAGAGAATAAGTAGAGATTAAAAAATGGAGGGAGGGAATACGTTTAAAGAGAACAGGTGGGATGGGGTGGAAGCATAAGAAATTGAAGGTTGGATGGAGAAGTTAATGTTTATGGATGGGGGGGGGTAAAAGGAGAAAATTAGTATTGAATAATGAAGGTGTGAGGAAAGAAGTTTTAGAAAAGTGGTGGGGAAGCTGAAGAATGAATGAGGAGAAGTTTTTCCTGATCTAGAAACAAATGGAGAAAAAAAGGGGGAAATTAGAGATTGAGGGAGGGAAGGTTGAGGGTAATGAAAATGAATGGGAAGGAGAGGAAGAAGGAGAAATGAAAGATTGGATGGACAAGATATGTTTGAGGATCAGAAGGAGACGTAAAGATACTCGAGAATACAGAAGGGAGGGAAGAAGCTGGGGAAAAAGGGAAGGAGGAAGAAGAGGAAGAAGAAGAAGGAAGGTAAAGACTGGGGAGGTGGGAGACATGAGGAGGAGGAGGATGAAAATACTTTTGGAATATAAAACTGAGGTCAGGGAAAATAGGAGACAGGGGAGAGATTGAGGGGAGGGAGAATGAGGAAATGAAAAATGCGGAAGAGCAGGAGGAGGAGAAAAAGGAGGAGGAAGAGGAGGAGGAGAGGGAGGAAGATGAAGACTATAGGAAGGGGGAGGATAGATTTAGAATTTTCATTGAGGAGTTGTAAGAAGGAGAATTTAGGAAGGGAAGGGGTAAGGAGGGTGCGAGAAGGGGGGAAGGAGGAACTGAAGACGAGGAGAAGGAAGAGGAGGAGTGATTTTTATAAGGAAGGTGGGAGAAAGAGAGACTGAAGAAGATGAGGAAAGGAGTGGAGGTGAGAGACTGACGAAGATATAAAACTGGAGAGAGAGAGAGAGAGAGAGAGAGAGAGAGAGAGAGAGAGAGAGAGAGAGAGAGAGAGAGAGGATTGAATAATGAAGGAGTAGTAGGAGGAATAAAAAAAAAAATGGAAGAATTACGAGGGGAAAATTAAGACTGAATGGAGGAGAAATTGCTGAGAATCAGGAAGGGACAGACAAAATCAGAGACAATGGAGAGGAGAAGGAAGTTGATGAGGAAGGATGGGAAGGGGAAGAAATGAAATAAAGGATGGGTGTAGTAGGAAGTTGTGGGAAATCAGAGGGAAAAAACAAAACAAAAAAAAATGAAAAATGGAGAGGAGAAAATAGTTGAATACAAGGGATGGACAAAAATGAGAGAGGGAGAGAGAGAGAGAGAGAGAGGGAGAGAGGGGGGGGGAAGATTGAAGGCTATAAGAGGAACGGAGAAATTAAAAAAAAGTTCAGCAGAAGAGTGTGGAAGATGAGGTGAAATACAGAAGGAGAAGGAGGAGAATAAGAGGAGAGTGAGAGTACTTTGGAGAATATGAAAGTGAGGGAAGAGACAGTGTGAAAAAAAATAAATAAATAAAGAGGAGGTTGGAGAATGAAAGAGGGAGGAAAGTCAAGGTAAAAGGAAAAGCTGAAGAATGCGGAAGGTAATGAGGGGGCAGATATGAGGAGGAGAAAGAGAGTACTTTGGAGAATATGAGAGAGAGAGAGAGAGAGAGAGAGAGAGAGAGAGAGAGAGAGAGAGAGAGAGAGAAAGAAATGAGGGAGGGGAAGAAAGGTAAAAAGTTAGGTTGCGGAAGACTGTGGAAGATGAAGTGAATAATGCGAGGAAGAAAGTGTTTGTGTGTGTGTGTGTGTGTGTGTGTGTGTGTGTGTGTGTGTGTGTGTGTGTGTGTGTGTGTGTGTGTGTGTGTATGTGTGTGTGTGTGTGTGAGAGAGAGAGAGAGAGAGAGAGAGAGAGAGAGAGAGAGAGAGAGAGAGGAGACTGTTCTAGCTTCTGTCATACAATCCTTTGTTGCCCCATCAGAAACATAGGGAGTCGGGGCTAGGCTTACCAGTCGCTCTTCCTTGAGTGGTATATTATGAGCATTAAACTACAACCATCCCTCGAATTTAAACCCTTAGGAGTCAAGTCTGGATGGAGCACCTCCAGGCTAGAAACCGCCAGGCGTCCATTTTTTTTTTTTTTTTGGGGGGGGGTTACCTGATTACCACCCAGCGTAGTAAATGGTCCCCTGGGTTACTGGATACCATTTGTTTTGTCCCCCAGTGTAGAGTCACCTGACGGTAGCCTACATAAGATGAGTGGATGGTCAGTGCCTCAAACTAACCAGAAAAGGGCGAGGAGGGAGGCAATGAAAGGGAGATGGAAAGAATGAAGGAGGGAGGAAAGGAAAAGTGAAGGGTCAAGTTGAAGAATGCAGAAGGAGAATGATTTGAGATGAAATATACGAGGAGGAGAATGAAAGTAGTTTAGGAAATTATGAGAGAGAGAGAGAGAGAGGAAGGGGGTGAAGAATGTGGAAGGAGAGTGATTTCAGGTGAAAGAAATGAGGGGGGAATGAGAGTACTTTGAGGAAGATAAAAGTGAGAGGATAATTAGAGACAGGGGAGAGACTGAGGGGAAAGGCGAGATGAGGAGGAAGACGAGGAGGAGGAGGAAAGAAACGGAGAGGAGAAGAAGAAGAACTGAGCAAGAGGAGGAGAGAAGATGCGGAGAGGGGAGGAGGATGATTAGGAAAATGAGGAGGAGGGAAGAAGCGAAGAGGGGGAAAAAGAGAAAGAAGGAAATAAGAAATGGGGAGGAATAGGAGGGGTAGGAGGAGGGGAGAAAATGAAAAGAATAAAAAAATTAGAGTAACACAGAGGGAGAGGAAGGGTTTTAGGAAAATGGGGGAAGGAGAGGTTATGAGAGAGGGAGAGAGGGGGGGTAGGAGGGAGAGACGAGAATGAAAAATCAGAGGGAAAGTTGTGGATGCTGGAGAAACTGGAGGAGGAAAAAGTGGAGGAAAGATTGCCTAAAATCGATGGAAGCCGTGGAAAAAATGGACAGAAATTTTATGGAAGATCACAGGAGGAGGAGGAGGAGGAGGAGCAAGAGGAAGAAGAGGAGAGCATATAATGGGGGACTCGAAAAAGAAGAGAAAAGGAAAAAAGTTTGGGTTAAATAATTTGTTGTTAGAAAATGAAGATGATATGAAGAAGGAAAGATAGAATAAAGAAAGGAGGACAGTGGAAAGGAAAATTGATAGAGAAGCAGACTAGATAAAGAACAAGACAGTGGTAAAAAAGAAGAGATAAAAGAAGAGCGATCCACGGACTTGGGGAAGAAGAGACAGAAAAACAGTGCCAAGCTTCAGAAGAAGGAAAAAATTTGGAGATGATTGGAAATGCAAAGGAAAAAACAAACACACAAACAGAGGGAATTCGAAAACAAGGAAAGGTTTAGGAGAAAATTCTCTCTCTCTCTCTCTCTCTCTCTCTCTCTCTCTCTCTCTCTCTCTCTCTCTCTCTCTCTCTCGCATTTGCAGTAATTTTCTCTCAACGTCCCTCTACCTCCATCTATGAATATTACGATCCTGTTTGTGTGTGTGTGTGTGTGTGTGTGTGTGTGTGTGTACAACTTTGCCCCCCAGACACCCCTCCTGGAGCCCAGTGCATGTCGCTTCGGTCCATAGCGTTTGTTACTTACCCACTGCACCATGTGTTAGGCATATATATATATATATATATATATATATATATATATATATATATATATATATATATATATTATTTAGGAGGAGGGGAAGATCTAGAAGGCCGGCATTAAAAGACCGTTCAGAGACTTGAAGTTTTCAGGAGTGATGTATCTTGGTTGCCACCTTCTTTTGACACTTTTTTTTTTTTTTTTTCTAGCGCGAGCGCCGCTTTAATGCCCCCTATGTTATTTTTTCAATTTTTGGCCCTGCGTGGCAAAAGCTACTGAATCGATTGCTTTGCAGATGTTGCAATATGAAATCGTCAACATACAGTATACTAGTGCACCTGCGTATTGATACTGAGATCCAGCAAATACATTTTGATAGAAGAAAATCAAAATGGCCGCTTTATGCCTGAAAGTGTTATATTGGAAAGTATTTGGCTGATTTTGACCAAACTCGATAGAAATGTGGCGGGTCATGAGCGCTGAGCAGTATAGTATATAGGGGCTGTCCCAGCAGCGGGCGTATGACTTTGACCGCAACATCGAAACACCTGCACTCGTCGCCTTCGCCATGATAATGCAGTTGGATCACTGTTCTTAGCTCGCTGTTTCTGTTTCGCTTGTTGCTTACATAAGCTAAGCAGTGGGTCATAGCACTATGTTTTCTGAATTCATTGGCTGATTTCAAAAGCCGCGGCCGTATGGTGTGGTGTTCATCATGTGGCGGCGGCCACACAAACTGCGCTGCGCTACCCATGAGAAAGCCCCTCCATATAGTAGAGCTCAGTGGTCATGAGTCAGCATGATCTGCATAGTATGAATGACCTTGACCTTGATCCCAAGGTTACAGGTCAAAATCCGTAAAAAACTTTGAGTCATACCAAAAGTCCCTTAATATTAGGTATACAGTACAATGATAACTGAAGTATTTTCGTCTGGAATGTGGAGTTCTTTGAATATTGCTTCAGCAGCTTCAGAATTCTAGTTATTATTATTATTATTATTATTATTATTATTATTATTATTTTTATTATATTATTACTATTATTATTATTATTATTATTATTATTATTATTATTATTACTGCAGTTGTTGTTGATGATATAACCGTTAATAAAGTTACCTTTTTCCCGTTATTAATTTTATAATACTTTTGCAGGTATGTGGTGTTCTTGCAGTGCTGCAGAGGTTGTAAGTATAACATCACACATTGTTGATATACTGAGGGACTTTCCTGAGAGGTAACGTTTCTGAATTTTTTTTAGTACATTCAACCGTGGCAGTATCGGTACTCCTGCTGTGCTTCCATTCCGAACTATAAGACGAAGAATTTTAAACAAAGTCATGTATATCCTAGTTCAGCAATAATTTTCAGCCTTGCGAAGTGAGGAGACGGTTTCGCTTTTACAAAGGCGCACCGGACTATTTCTTTAAGGGAAATTTAGCGTGGATGTTGTCTGTTTGTTTGTCACCATAATCCTTTTAATGATCGTAAGAGTTGTAGTGAAAACTGACATGAATTTTGTGTAGGAAAATGGGACAGTCAGTCAAAAATTAATTTTGTTCCCCTTGGTTATCTTTGCGAGACCCTTTCACTCTCTGGTTATTTCGTCCGCCTTTCCATCTGCATGTGCCCTGAGTCTGGGGTTCAGAACCCAGTTGGGGTAAACAGTGTGTGTTTCTTATCCAGCAAAGTGTGTGCACCCTGTCCGTTCACACCCATGACATACACAGACTCAGACACACACACACACACACACACACACACACACACACACACACACACACACACACACACACACACACACACACACACACACACACACACACACACACACACACACACACACACACACACACAGCCATACGAGTATAACATTTCATCTTTCATGCAGTCAGACCCCTTCGTGATTCCTACTTGGTCAGGATGGAGAAGGATTAAATGCGGCAGTCCCTCTCCCCCAAAGGAGAAGACCTGGTTTACGGTGGACTGTATACCGACTGATACAAACAACGATAAGTAAGGCATTGTTTTTATTTGACTTGAACGACGGGAATTTTTCCTGTGACTAATAAACTCGTCCGATGTTAGCCAGGGTGAAATACATAAGGCGATAGCAGTTGTATAAAGATTTATCTCTGTCTTCTGTTTTTAGATGCAGGAGCACCTCTTGAAGCAGCCCGGACAGTCGGTAATACCCCATTGATTTGCGCACACAAGGTGCGTCGCCTTAGGGAGTCCCATATGGCCAGTGTCGTGCTTTACTTGTTATTGTGTGGCCTTACTTCACATTATTCTTAGTGTTTTTATTTCCTCAATAATCACATTTAAAAGGTTCTGATGTGAAGGTTATGAAGAATATATTAATTCGCATTAACTTTTCCTAAAATTTTCAGGACTTCCGACACATAGCTCTTCCACATTTTTTTACATTTTTTTTTTTTTCATGGTAAGCGGCTTGGTCAAAATTAGAGTGATCAATTTTGAGGTGATCAGGCTGGAGCAAGAATTTTGGTCGTGATGGCGGCAGGAGACCAGGAAATTAAGGACACCTGAGAAATTACGGTCAGTGGGAAATTAAAAACACCTGAGAAGTTACGGTCATAATTTAAGACACATGAAATATTACGTTCAGTGGGAAATTAAAGACACATTAGAATTACGGACAGTAGAAAATTAATGACACCTGGGAATTGCGGACAGTGGGAAGACGCCTGGGAAAATAAGAGCACTTGCATATTAAGACACCTGGGAAGTATGAACGGTGGGAAATTTAGGACACCTGGGAAAAGCGGACCCTGGGAAATACGGACGACAGCTATAATAAGGACACCTGACAATTACGGTCAGCGGGATTTTAAGATATTATGGAAAGGGAAAACACTGATAGATAGATTGATAGATAAACACTGCTAAATATATATATATATATATATATATATATATATATATATATATATATATCGGTATCTCTCTTTCTCTCTCTCTCTCTCTATCTATCTATATATTCACATATATACTGTATATATATATATATATATATATATATATATATATATTATAGATAGATAGGTAGATAGATATATCATATATATATATATATATATATATATATATATATATATATTATAGATATATATATATATATATATATATATATATATATATATATATATATATATATATATATATATATATATATATATATATATAATCATCTCATCAGCCGTTTGAGTGTTCACTGCAGGACCGGCCTATCCCGACCGAAGTGGGGACGATACAGCCAATGTATCTCTACCAAGTGGCTTAGGCTGTCTGGTAGAGACTGTATGTAGGGTGAGAAGTGCTTGTAAGTGTAATTGTACTGTAGTGTTGGAGTGGCTTTGGATGTGTGTGTAGTCTGTGAACCAAGAGTAATCGGCCCGCGCAAGCCGACTGGGTGCAAGCATATTTTACAGTACGCGACACTGGTTCAACCACAGCACCCCTTGTGTCCGCCAACGCAGTACGTGGCCAGAAGAACCCTCCCAAAGTTTATTACCCTGGTGGGGCGCGAACCCTCGTTCTTCAATGTACGAAAACGCATACTTTACCACAGAGGCTCCATATATATATATATATATATATATATATATATATATATATATATATATATATATATATATATATATATATATGTATATATAAAGTACTTAATTTCAGGCTGCCTTGCTCACCATCAACATAAATAAAATTGCCAGAGTTGTCCCCACCACTGCAGGGTTGATGGTACAAATATTAACACTCAGGCTGCAATGGTGCCCCTCTCAGGTGTGTGTGTGTTGGGGGGGGAGTTTATGCAAAACAGTGTTACGTCAGCCCCTCTCTCTCTCTCTCTCTCTCTCTCTCTCTCTCTCTCTCTCTCCAGCATGTGTGTGTGCGTGCGTGCTTTGCGTGCGTGCTTTGCGTGCGTGCGTGCGTGCGTGCTTGTGTGTGTGTGTGTGTGTGTGTGTGTGTGTGTGTGTGTGTGTGTGTGTGTGTGTGTGTGTGTTGCAGTAGCTGTAAGCTGTCCTGCCCCTACATAATAGATTATACACAGCACCGCAGAGAACAGCACACACCACCATACCACACTGAACAACGCCTCTACCACACTACACTATTCCATTACAGTACACTATGCTAGCTACACCTCACCAGCCACTACACTACACCACACTAGGCTACACTACACTACAGTACATACTAGTACCACCTGACACATCTACACCATTACTCATATCACTGCACGTTTCTACACAACAGCACACTACATTGCAACAGTACACTACACCTGGTACGCAGCTCAGCACACCACACTGCACTGCGCCACACCAGTACACAGCTCAGCACACCACATTGCACTGCGCCACACCAGTATACAGAGCATCACACCATATAGCACTGCACCACACTAGCACACGTCACTACACGACACTACTACAGTACACTTCACGCAATTACAGTACACAGTACCACAGCACAAAGCACCACACCAGAGTACATCACAACAGTACGTTACATCACGTTAGTACGCTGCACAGCACTGTATTACACTACGCCACACCATAACAGTACACATCACACCACACCATACCACACACCTTTGCCATTTCTTTTCTGTGGCTGTCCTCCTCTCATCCTATTTCCCCCCATCCATTCTGTTATCCCTGTTACTTTTCCTTCCACTTCAGGCGACTCTGCACTAAGGCACAAGCATTATGGTTTCTTGTAACGTAGGAAACCATTTACAACTAAATTACGGAGTGAAGTGAAGCCTACTGTGGTGTCCTTAACTGAATGGACAGACGAAAATTCGGCGTCCATCCAGGAACGAAACCTCCACACTTTTCATTTTTTCCCGCGCCTTGCTGTGGCGAGGCGCCGTCTGCCGCAAAGGAACGCTGCTTCCCGCAGGGGCGATTGTGTGCCTGCGGTAGATGGGTCTGCTCGGCCAGACAGACCGAAGTTGATCATCAACTACAACAACACTCTCGCACAGTTTCACTGCTACTCCTTCACAACGCAACACCCACAACACAACACGACACCGCACAGCACACAGTATCACCACACCACCTTAACTAGACACACAACACAGCACACTACATCACATTACCACATCATAGCTCATTACATGATTCCTTTCCACAATTTTACTAACACCTCATAACGTAACCAAAGCTAATCTTTCTAAAAGCTTGTTTTCACGCCTCTGCAGCTCACATATCCTGTATTGATTAAACTATTTTCTCTTCCATTCTCTGCCCGAATGGTCTTTTTTTTTTCTTTCGTCCTATTTTCTCTTGTACAGGTGCCGAAGCCGAGCTAATCTAAACTGTCCTGTTTCATTACATCTGAATCTATTTAACCTCGTGTAATGCACTAATGCCGTCAAACTTAATGTTGTATTCTAGGTGACATAGAGAGCTTGGTAACATCATCTCTTTAGCGATTTATTTTGCATGTTGTATCTTAATGTTTTCTTTTGTGTTAATAATATCCCTATCATTTCGAGGCATTTTGCATCAGTAACATACAAGAGGACAGTGATCTGTAACGAGCAAAATACATCGCATAGGAAGAGGTGTTTTGAACTCCGCAAAGCTAGTTATAATACATCTTTTAATCTTATCTGACCTATTATCTTCTTTCCGGCCTTAACTTATCCTATCTTGTCTCATATAATCTTTCATAATCTTCTGTTGATATCGAAATAAACATACTGTAAGGTAGTATCTGTAACTTTAAAGCAGGTGTAAGCGACCAGACATGACCTAAATTAACCTAGCTCAGTCTTACCTTTCTTCATCTTATTTAACCTTATCTTACCTAACCCAACCTGACCTTACCTTGCCTTACATTATTTCAGCTCAGCTCATTTAAACTCATATGGTTTTGTCTCGTCTCGCCTCGTCTTTTCTCTTCTCACGTCGCAGTCTCATCGTACCTTATTCATACAACTCGTCTCCTCTCGCCCGGTCTTGTCTTCTCTCTTTTCGCATCCTAGTCTCATTTCACCTATCTCACACAGCCTAGTCTAAACTAACCTGATCTAACCTAACTTCATTTCATTTCAACTCGTCTCTGCTCATCTCCTCTCGTCTGTTCTCTTCACACATCCTGTCATCTCACCTTATCTCACACAACCAAAACTAACCTCACCTCATCACACCTCATCTCACCTAACTAAACCTAGCAGAACCTAACCTCACCTCACCTAACCTCATCTAACAGGCTAATCTAACCCACGGAACAGGCCATCCCATCTAAACAAGGGAAGGCCACACAAATCACCTTCCTTCCCACATTTGTTTAGGTCTGAAAACCGATAATGTAAGCCGAGATGTGATTGGCTGGGGTGCTGGCGGGCGGGTGCTGTCTGGCCTCTGCTGATTGGTTCCTTGGTTTTCATGCAAGGCGGAAGATGTAACGGGGATGTTGATTGGCTGAGAGGGAAAGAAGGAAGAGGAGGAGCAGGAGGAAAAGTAGAAGGAGGAGGAGGAGGAGGTAAAAAAGAAGATTTTGATGAAGATGATGATGGAGGAGAGAGAGAGAAGAGAGAGAGAGAGAGAGAGGAAAATAATTATAACATGAATGAAGGGTTGAAGAATAGATATGCAGTGGAGCGGAACGAGCAAAAGGAAAGAATGGTGAATGAATGGCAGAAGGAAGGGGATGGATTAAAGTGGTGCAGAGAGAAAGATGTGACGAAAATTTAACTAAGAAAGAGATGGAGAGGGAAAATGAAGAGAGGATAATATTTAAAGATGATGTTGGAAGGAAGGACGTGAGAAATGATGGTTGCAAGAGGGAAGACAACTGTGGAAGCTGTGAAAGGAAGATAAAGGAGAAAAGAGCGATGAAGCAGAAGACGAAGCAGAAATAGGTGAAGGTATAAAGA
>NC_137018.1:33957438-33977438 GCF_032717465.1 Coenobita brevimanus
GAGAGAGGGGGGGGGAGAGGAAGAGCAGGTGTTAAAAGAAAGAAGGCAATCTGTAAAGAATTTCTTGAGAGTGGAGAAAGAAGGATAAACAAGGAAAGGCAAAATTAGACGTGAGAAAAGAGTGGGGGTGGGAGAATTATTTTCAGAGAGAGAGAGAGAGAGAGAGAGAGAGAGAGAGAATCGTGACTAAGGACAGAATATTAAAGAAAAGAGAAGAGAGAGAAAATGAAGCATGAAGTACGAATGAGAGAGAAGAAACAGAAGATGTTAATAAAGGAGGGGAGTATAATTTAATGTGAAAGAAGAAAAAGGAGATAAAGAGAGAAGTGTGATAGAATGGAACGCGAATTTGAGATAAAAATGAGAAGAAAGATGGAAGATGAAAGAGAGGATTGCGAATGTACAAGAAGAGGGAGGAAAGATAGAACTGAAAGACAGGAGAACGAATGTGAAAGACAAAAAAGGAGATAGAAAAATATAAGAAAATTAATAGGGATGTGAGAAATGAGCAGGAAGAGATGGAGAGAGAAATGTGAGAAACTTGTGCGAATTCGACAAAGAAATGTGAGGAGATAAAAAAAATGTAACAAGTGCGAGGCAAACGTGAAAGAAAGGAATAGGAATGTAAAGAGAGGAGACAGGAGAGAAGGAGAGAAGAATATTAGAAATGAAGAGAAAGGAGAAGGCATGTGAATGAGGAGATAGGAGAGAAAAATGTAATAAATGAATGTGAATGTGAGTGAAAGGGGGAAGAGGTGTTTACAATATCACATCCGCTTTCGTCGACCAAGTACCTGCGTCGGGCCAGCTTACCGATCGGCAGGCTTGACCTCTTCAGTCCGGTGACGTGTTTTCTTAGTTTATTCCTGCTACTACCAAACGATTTTATTAAACGCAGGATAGATCTCTAATAGTAAAGGGGTGAATGAAGGCCTTATTTAACTCCTTCAGCACAAAAATGTCTCCCCACTGTTGAATAAAGTGTGTGTTGCAGGAAAAATAAAGCAAAATACACGTCATCGGGTTGAAAGGGACTGCCCGTGAGGAAACTGTGAAAATAAAGACAGGGGTTGGAACAGTGAGAGAGAGAGAGAGAGAGAGAGAGAACAGGTGGAAGAGTGGTGGAGAAAAACGAGAGTTGGAGTTGTAAGTGAAGAGAGATGGAGTGATGGCGATAGAAAAGAACTGGAGTAGGGATGGATGGGAAGATGGAGTTAGACAAGAAATGGAACAGTGGTGTAGATTGGTGGAGAAATGGTGGAGATGGAAAACAGTTGAATACCGGTAGAGAGAAGAGGCGAAGGTGAAGGAAATATGAAGATAGGACAAGAAAGAGAGCAGTTACAGGAAAGATGGAGTGATGGAGATAGACAGGAAATGGAGTAGAGGTGGGGAGGAAAGATGGACCTATGATGGAGATGGAAGTTATTATGAAATGGTGGAGAAAAGGACAAGAATTGAAGTAATGGTAGAGAGATGGTGAAAAAAGGTTGATGAATAATGCAAATAAACACAAGAATTGGAGTAGTGGAGAGTGTAGATGGAATTATGATGGAGGTTAAGTAGAATTATAGTGGTAGTGGAGAGATGGTGAAACATGTAAAGATAATAATTAAAACGGCGGTGGAGAGTAAAGATGGAGACTTGATGGAGGGGTGATGGAGGAGAGGCAGGGAGGGAGGGAGGGAGTATCGTGTCATCAGGGTCGCCTCCATCAAAACTCCACCACAAAAGTTGGAGAATATTTTACCAACAAGACGTGACCATCTCCTATTTCAGGTTTTTTCCGCCCTTCGCTTCCTGCATTTTTCTGTTTATTTATCTATCATTATTCCTTTATTGCTTTTTTATTTCTTTATTTACTGTTCATTTGTTTCATTGATCTATTTATGTCTACCTCTTCTCCTTTATTGTATTCCTTTTTTTAGATATTTTTTTTACCATTTCTCCTGTATTGACTTGCTCCATTTATCTACCTTTCCTCTTTTATTGCTTGCTGTTTTTATTTATCTATCTACTTTTTCCCACTTTTATTACAGAGCTCTATTTTTTTTTATTTACCCATCCTCATTTATAACATTCCTTCTTTTATTTGTCTACCCTTCTTCATTTATTGCATTATTTATTTATTTGTCAACTCGTCATTCATTAATTCCATTTCTGTATTTATCTGTTATTTCTCCTTTACTGCATTCCTCTCTTTACTCACTTGTATACTGTTAAGCTGGTTTCTGTAAAGGGGGAAATGGGCAAGGAGAGAGAGAGAGAGTGTGTCTGTGCAGGGGACAGACAGACAGACATACAGACAGACAGGCAGGCAGAGAGAGAGAGAGAGAGAGAGAGAGAGAGAGAGAGAGAGGGAGAGAGACTATTTTTCGTGGCAAAATCATTAAAACTTGCACCTTAAAATTTCGAAACCCGCAAAAATAAATGAGAATTAAATCAGACGCCGGAAGGTGCTGCCCATTTTTATTTCTGTGTTCAGTCTAATAATTGCAACAATTTTGAAAAGTTTTACATGTGAAACAGATAAGACATCAACGAAACCTTATTATGTAAAAAGAAAATAAACATAATTGTCTATCTATCTATCTGTCTATTGCCAGACGCCTCAATCCCGTTTGGGGTGGCCATAAACAAATCGGCTCCACGTCGCCCTGTCCCCCGCCATTTCACTGCCCTGCTCCCAACTCACACCCCACTCTCTCATATACCTCTCCACCCCATCCCTCCATCTCATCCTCGGCCTCCCCCTCCCTCTTTCCCCCTCCACCTCATTCACATACACTCTCTTCGTCAGTCTTTCACCCTCCATCCTCTCCGCATGGCCAAACCACCTAAGTGTGTTCCTCATAACGCTTCCTATCACATCCACATCCACACCACAACGCTCCTTTATATCCTCATTCGTCAGCCTGTCTCTCCATGTGACTCCACAGGCTTCTCTTAAATAACTAATTTCCACTGCTCTCACTCTTGACTTGTGTCCTTCCAACAACGTCCAAGTTTCACTTCCATACGTTAGAGTTGGTATCACAATACTGTCGTGTAGTAACTTTTTCACTTCCATGGTCACTTCCCTGTTTCTTATCACTGCTTTCAAAGAACCAGCAACCATTCTTCCCTGCTGTACCCTTTCAAGCACTTCACCCTCCAAAGCTCCATCCTTACTCATCACACTACCCTAGTACTTAAACGTAGTCACATTTTCCAATTCCTCACCATCCATCCTCGCTGTACATTCACTGACGTAATTGTATTGGAGGTTAAAAAAAAAAAAAACTAACTCCTTCAGAAAGGCGTGGCTTGTATAAACACTCCTCAGGTAATATGGGGTCTGTGGGACCCCACGCTATTTTTCTTAGTGTTGTTTCTTATATTACTATAAGGTCTTGGAATCTGGTTTTCCCTCTACCTTCCTGAGTAGTAGACTAGTTTAGGGAGGTGATGGGGTCAGTTTGGGATCTGGCTCTGTTTTTCCGATAAAGGGCCTGTGATCCAGTGGACCCCACATTACCTAACCTGTGATCTTTTTTTCCCATATATATCTTCCATACAATTTTTTTTATAACATGTGCTTCTTTTACATCTTACAGAAACATTGGCCATTACTGTACAGCATGCAGTTATAGAAAAATGGTGGAACATATCAGTTTTGGTATGGCAGCTACTAGTTTCAGTTGGTATAAAATTTATCGATGTTTTTCATTTTAATTTTCCATACAATATTTCGTCACTTATATTTTCATACATTTTGCACTAAATCGAAGGAAAAGGACTACAGAAACTGTGTACAAGCGATTGTTTCAAGAAAGTGGTTTAAGTATTTTTGGTAATTTTTTTAAAGATTGGGGTCTGACAGACCCCACATTACCTAAGTAAGGATAAAATTTTAGGTTTACCTGAGAAGGGTTAAAATGGTTTGGTGGTAGCATGAGTAATATAAATAAAGGGACGTCCTCGTGCTGAATGGGTTAATTGTGTAAGATCATCATCATCATCATCATCATCATCATCATCATTATCATTATCATCATCATCATCACTCAGTCATCAGTCATCATCTATCATCATCATCATCATTATCATCATCATCATCACTCAGTCATCAGTCATCATCTATCATCATCATCATCATTATCATCATCATCATCACTCAGTCATCAGTCATCATCCATCATCATCAGTCATCCATCATCCATCATCATCGTCATCAATCATCATTTATCATTTTTAGACAACTATGATCAGTATATCTGTGAAAGTATTAGCACAAAAGACATCAACAGTAACTGCGTTTGTTACTGCTGCTGTTACCACTACTATCACCACCACCACAACTGCTGATAATTACTACTGTTACTGCTCTACTAACATGCATATATTCAGTATGGATGGTGGGTGTAAGTGCCGAGGTGGTGGCATGTGGAAGTGCATGGTACGCAAGGGAACGGCTAGACCTCAGGGAACAGACTGTTAAACCTAAGCCCCGAGCTGGACGCATTGATAAAAGACAAAGTTTGGAGCAATTCAATTAAGTCATCATTAGTAACATCAGCAGCAGAAGGATTGCATCAACAGCCAGCATCACAACCACAACAACAGCATTCACCATCATCCATCCAACAACCAGTTCTCTCACCACCACCAGCACGACAATAACTACCACCACAGCCACCATCACCAACCACCGGAAAACCACCACTATCACCACTCTCATCACCCTCATCGTCAGTAGCAGCAGCAGCAACAACAACAACAACAAAAGCAACAATATCATCATCATCATCATAACGACCATCACCAACAACATCAATAACAACTACAAGAACTATAAAAAAGAACATCAACAGTAACATCAGTATCAACAGAAAACTTTCCACAACACCCATTATCACCAGCACGACACCCACCAGCCAGCAACCACCAGAAACCCAATATCCTGAACCGGTAAGATAAAGCAGTCAAGGAAAAAAAAAAAAAAAATAAAACGCGAAAAAAAAAATAGTGTATCGTTTTTAGCGGCAAGTGTATTATTACCGGACACGAACATTAATGGCGAACCGCTCTATAAAGTTTGGTCCTTAGCCGCGACTTGTGGGGATAGAGTTGATGGGGGAAGGGAGGTAGGTGTGGGTAGGGGGAAGGGAGGTTAGGGATGAAGGCAAGGGTAAGGGGTTGTGGATACGGGTGGTGTGGGGAGAAGGAAAAGTAAGGATGGCAGGTGTAAATAGAGGGGTTGAAGGTAGGGGATTTGTGGATGAAGGAGATGGAGTGGGGTGTTGTGGATAGGAAATGATGGGGTTAGGAACAGAAGAGCAGGAAGTGGTCTGTGGATGAGGGTAGACAGGAGTAAGGGGGATGTTGATAAGGGAAGGGGGGTTTTGTGGATAGAAGGATTATAAGTAGAGGGAGTACTGAATATGGAGAGGAGGGGGAAAAATCAGAGGGGTTATTATCCTGCCTAACTCATGCTAACCTTACTTGCCTACCAACCAACCATCCTACCTACCTCCCTACCTACCTACCTAAGCTAACCTAACCTAAGCCAACCTAACAGCCTAACCTAACCTGTCATTACCTTACCTTACCATACCTAATCTACTCTGATCTATCTACCCCCCTGCCTACCTAATTACGTACCTCCCAACTACCTACCTACCTACTTTCCTACCAACTTACCTAGCATCATAGTGGCACCTTAGTGACTCTGTAGATAGCTTTGGGTAAGAAAATGTTGTAGATAGTGTGGTGAGGCTGGTGTTAAGGAGAGTTGTGTTAAAACTGTTCTTACGGGGAGTAGTGGGCGTGGTTGGTGTGGTGGTGGTGATGATGGTGGTGATAGTGATGATGATAATGGTGATGGTGATAATGATGAAAATGAAGATAGAGCTGCTGCAGCTGCAGCTGCAGCTGATGGTGGTGGTGATGGTGTTGATAATGGTGATATGAAGACAGTGCTACTGCTGCTGCTGATGATGATAATGATGATGGTGGTGGTAGTGATAGTGTTGGTGGTGATAATAATGAAAATGAAGATAGTGTTGCTGCTGCTGCTGATGGTGATGGTGGTGGTGTGGGGGGCGGTGCGTGGTGATGGGGGTGGTGAGTGGTGATGGTTGTGGTGGTGATAATGTTGTTTGTAGGAACACTGATGGTGATGGTGGTGGTGGTGGAGGGGACGGTGGGTGGTGGTGGGGTTGGTGAGTGGTGATGGTTGTGGTGGTGATAATGTTGATGGCAGGAACAGTGATGGTGAGGGTGGTGATAGTGAAAGTTGTGATGATAGTGGTGATGATGTTGAAGCTAGTGAGGGTTGTGGTGGTTGTGACAAAAAAGAAGGTAAGTACAATAACACTGACAGTAATATTGCTGGCAGGAGCAGTATTAGCGTTGGTTATGGTGATGATTGTGATGACAGTGGTGGGGGGACCCAGGTGAGTGTGTTTACATACCTGGGCTGGGAGGGAGGCGCCATTAAGAGACAGATGCGAACAGGGAAGGAAGTGTGTGTGTGGAGGGGAGAGGGTTAAAAGAGAAGGCGAGAGGAAGGGAGAGGAAGAAAAGGAGAGGCGGAGGTTTTAAGAGAGGATGGAGGAAGGGAGAAATAGGACATGAAAATGAGAAACGGTTTAAAAAAGAGACGAGGGGGTAAGAGTTGAGAAGGAAATGGAGTGAGGTATAAAAAACGATGGGAGGAGAGGAAGAAGAACAGGAAGGAAATGGGAGGGATTAGATATAGCCACATATAGCCTTGCACTACTAAGGAAATCTCTAGAGCAGAATAAAATCGTCTGGTAGTTAGAATTTTTAAATCCCGTTTCCACTCAGTCTTAAGTGTATATTTTTATATTCGAGGTTACGAGGATGATCATTTTTATTTGCATTTCTGTTTAATCGTAATCACACAGTACATATATATTGATGGCTACTGGACAGTGATTTTAATGCATTTTCGTTTAGTTTACACATACATACTTATGCACAACTAAATTCTCTCTCTCTCTCTCTTTCTCTCTCTCTCTCTCTCTCTCTCTCTCTCTCTCTCTCATGACCGAAGATGTAAGATCTTCATATAAATTGGTGTATCACTTAAACCCATCAGTGTCCAGGATTGTTGTATGAGGGATTTTGCTCTACGCCTGTCGGCTCATAGTCGCGAAGCTCATAGATGCAGACCGTGTGATCTCCTCTCTATTAACTCTTTAAAATGCTAGTTACGTTCTTTATTTAGGGCACTGGGCACAAATGGGTTAAAATCACATTAACTGTTATATCGCTTGATTGTATTTACATCATATTAATTTTTGTATTTCTTGAACTTATTAATGTTAATTGATATATCACATCAACGCATTAATCCCTTTACTACCAATTTGCTTATATATTACTACCATTTTGTACTTAATTCTTGGCACCAGGCGATGTTTTGTCAGCCTAGGAGAAGCTTTTGATCCGAAGGGGTTTCATATTGTCTTCTTTAACTTTTCTTAATTTGAAACATAATCGCTTGCTAATCTGAAAAGCAAGTCCTGAGATTAAAATACTCAGGATTTTGTTAACTCTTGTATCGCTCGAACGTATTACCACTGCCTGTTCAGCCGACTGTGAAACTTAATGAAAAATGAAGCAGCCAGTAAAAGAGAACACATTCTTCATCCTAATTACCGTTCACATTTCGATACTGCTGTAAACGTTCACCTCCTCAGCACACACTCCGCCTATTGTATTCGTATTTCAGTGTCAGTAAGCTGACACACACCAAGAAGGGCATTATTCCCCCACACCGACTCTGAGCAATGAAACAAGACGAAGCAGATGTAGTTGGAGCCCATCCCCCACCCTCTCCACCCCCACCGAAATAACCCCCCCTCCCCCTCTACCCCTCGTCCCTCCTCCTCCCCCACCCCCTCCCCCTCCACCCCTCCAACTTCCTCCCCCACCCCCTCCCCCTCTACCCCCTCCTACCTCCTCCCTTTTCACCTACGGGCTGAGAGTGTGAACAAGTGCGGTTGACTAGTCTGATTAAATAGACATGCAGTATTGTATAAATCTTCACTGATATCTTAACAAAACTCAGTGTTTTATAGAGTATACGTGAAAATCAGTATTCAACCGACACGTGAAACTTGTTAGCATTCACTGTACAGTCTAATTCGCCGTAGTTTTAATTTGGGCCGGCAACAACATAAGAGGGGGTTGCTGCGCAGCTGTGTCCAGAAAATCAGGGCTGCCAACATTTCAGATGGGGTAAATAAGTGGAGCAGCATTAATGGGTATAATTTATTTCCCTAGATTAGTCGTTTAGGCGTGCAAACATCTTAGATTCATGTGTAGTTAAGCCTGAGGTACCAAGTATGACTGAGGCTGATATGCTTAGAGGTTATTAAAGTCTCTCCGTATTTTATTTTATTTTTTCAGGTTAGACGGTTAGGCAAGCAAAACTCTTAAAAACTATGTGTAATTAAAGATAGTTAGTATTATGCTTAGAAATTTACTAGTACCAAATGTGCAAGACTTCGATAAGCTTATAGATTAATTGATGTTTGGCGTGTGGCCTGTGTGGATGTTGTTGACACGGGAGGGTTGCTGCACCTGCCCTGCCCATCGCCCCGCAGCGCTCACATGACTCACGAACCATCCCCTACCGCCGGCAGCATTGCGGGCGTCAGACTGTTTTGGTTAGTGATTTGCTTTTGGCGTGTGAGACCGTTTGATCTCCGCGGATGCGAGTGACTAAGGACAGTGCTGGCAGGCTTGGTGGTGTGGAAGAGGGATGGTGGTGAGGCTGGGTACTAGAAGAGGGACGAATTAGTCTACCCGGCCACCGCTACGCTTCCACAAGGTCAGCCATTTATACCATTGTACAGTTTACTAAGAGCGGTCGTTTGTGGTAATAATACCTGTAATTAACCTTTTCACTGGAGATGCAGTGGCTCGGTGGTAACTGACTCATTTCGTGATGCCTGTACCGCGAGTTTAGGGTTCGAACCCAAGCTGTGGCATTTATTAGTGAACGTTTGTAGTATGTCCTTTAAATACGCTTTCATGTATTCAAATACTGTCCATCTTCTCGATGACGTATACACTGTGGCACTGTAACAGCCAGTACACTTCCACTTTCACATGGTCACTTCCTACAGACCCTTTCCCATACGTACTTTGCCAGCATGAAGAATGGTTAATTGGATATCACTCTTCCTTCTAGGGGAAGGCCCGGTCCTGCAGTGCCTTTTGTATGGACAGACTGATAGAAATACCTCTTGACGATTTTATTCAGCTTAGGCAGGCCGAACGTAGTGAAAAGGTAAACAGTTTCTTCCTTTATCGTCTTCTGATTTCTCCTTTTTCCTCACTCCATTTATCCTTTCCTCTCCCCTCTCTCTTTTCTCAACTTTCCATCTCTTTCTTTCCCTCCCCTGATGCTCTTCTCTCTCACCATATTCACCTCTTCATACGCGCTCCTCCTCATGACCCATCCTCACTTTTCCTCCTCCGCCTCCTCTTCTCCTCCTCCTCCTCCTCCTCCTCCTCCTCCCCAGATGTTAGTCCCAGGTGTGCTTGAGAGATGTGCAGGATTTATACTTCAAGCTCCTTTTCTCTCTTCTTTACCTCTCTCTCTTCCCTGTTTCCCCCTTTCTTCCTTTCTTTCCTCTTCTTTCTCATTTACCTCCCTATCCTCTTCTGTCCCTCCTTTACTTCCCTATCCTTCCGTCATGTACCTCCCTATCCTCTTCTGTCCTTCACTTCCCTATCCTCATGTCCCTCCTTTACATTCCTATCCTCTTCTATCCTTTACTTCCCTATCCTCTTCTATATTTTACTTCCCCATCCTCTTCTATCCTTTACCTCCCTATCCTCTTCTATCCTTTACCTCCCTATCCCCTTCTATCCTTTACTTCCCTATCCTTTTCAATCCTTTCCTCCCCATCCTTTTCAATCCTTTCCTCCCCATCCTTTTCAATCCTTTCCTCCCCATCCTTTTCTTTCCTTTACTTCTCTATCCTCTTCTATACTTTACCTCCCTATCCTCTTCTGTCCTTTACCTCCCTATACTCATGTCTCTCCTTTGCCTGTATCCTCATCTGTTCCACCTTTACCTACCTATCCTCTTCCCTCTCTCCCTTTACCCCCGTATCCTCTTCTGTCCTTCCATTACCTTCCTGTCCTCTTCTGTTCCTTCTTTACTTCCCTATCCTCTTCTGTTCCTCCTTTACCTTCGCATCCTTTCCCTCCCTCCTTTATCTCCCAATCCTCTTCTATCCCTTCTCTACCTCCCTATCGTCTTCTATCCCTTCTCTACCTCCCTATCCTGTTCTATCACTTTTTTACCTCCCTATCCTCTTCTGTCCCTCCTTTTCCTTCCTATCCTTTCCCTCCCTCCTTTACCCTCCTATCCTTTCCCATCCCTCCTGTACCTCCTTATCCTCTTCTATCCCTCCATTATCTCCTTATCCTCTTCTATCGCTCCTTTATCTCCCCATCCTCTTCTATCCATCCTTGCCTCCCTCTTCTTTCTCCTTCATTTTATCTTTTCTTTCCTCACCTTCATTTATCTCTGCTTTATCGCCCTTTCCTCCACTCCTCCCTTCTTTCATTTCCTCCCTTGCTTCTCGTCAGTTTTTAATCTTCGCACTTTCCTCCTCTCTCCTCTACCACTCTTTCCTCCTCCCCCAATTTTCCTCTCTTTTTCCCCACATTTTTAGTTTTCCTTCACTTCGTATTATTTTTGTGCCTTTCCATTCCTCCCTTCATCTTGTTTAGCTTTTCTCTCTTCCTCTCCTCTCCCTCCTTTCCTTCCTTCTTTTTAGCTCTCTTCTCCATTCTTCTAATAATCTTTTAAATGACCATTCATTTTTACGTCTTATAGCTGTCGTTTCTTTTACTCCTTTTAGCGTTCCATCTTCCCACTCTGTCTCGTCATCCTCCTTTTTTTCCCTTCATTCTTTTAGATTGCATTTCTTCTGTTGCCTCTCATTTTCTCTCCTTTCTTGCCTTCTTTTCTTTCCCTCTTTTTTTCCTTTCTTTTGGCGTTTCTCCTTTCTCTCCCTCTTTTAGTTTTCCTTCTTTCCCTCCACTCCTCTCTCCTTCCCTTCCTTCCTTCATCTTTGTAGCTCTTCTTTCGTCCTCAGCCCTTTCTCCGTTGCTTCTCATTCTCCTTTCATTATGCAGTTCTTAATCTTCCAGCGTTTCTCTTCTTCCATTACTCTCCTCTAATTTGCCTCTTTTCCTTTACTCCTCATTCTGTCTTCTTTTCTCTTTATTGCTTCTCATTATTGCTTCTCTTCTTTTATATTTCTGTTCTTAATTTTCAAACTTTCTCTTTCCTCTGCCTCAGTTTCCTCTTCTTTCCCCTCTTTCTTTCCATCCTTCCTTTCCTCTCAACTCTAGTGTTATAGTTCTCTGTTTTTCTCCCTCACCTTTCAGTTCATCATCTTCAGACTCTTATTTCTCTCTCCTTTCACTTCCCTCTCCTCTTCCTTCACTTTCTTCCTTTCCTCTCTCCTTTACTTCTCTTTCTTATTCTCTTCCCCCCGTCCCTCTGTTCTTTCCGTCACTCTTCTGCCGATACCTTGTTCATTTTTTTTAAATCTTATTTTTCTCCTTATATTCATTCACCCTTCAATTCGGAGTGTTTATGCTCTGTCTGTCTCTGTCTGTCTCTGTCTGTCTGTCTGTCTGTCTGTCTCTGTCTGTCTGTCTGTCTGTCTGTCTCTCTCTCTCTCTCTCTCTCTCTCTCTCTCCGTTTTGCTGTTCACTTATTCTTCCGTTCCCCCTGTCTTCCTCATTCATTTTTATTATAATACCTATCAATCTTGCCTCTTCCTTCCCTTCCTCCTTCCTTCTTCCCCTCTCTCCATTTCTCTCCCCTTCCTCCCTCTTCCCTCTCTCCATGCCCCCTTATCACTCACCCTCTCCTCTTCCCTCCTTCCTTTAAGCACTCTCCATATTCACTCCCTCCATTCTCCTCCTTCACTCTTGTTCTCCCTTCTCTCTCACCCTCTGCATTCATCCCCCCTTTACTCTCATATCTTCCCCGCCTCCCCCCCCATCCTCTCCATCTCTCCTTCGTCCAGCCTTCCCTCACTCCTCTCACTCATGCCTGCCTGTGTCCTTTCTTTCTTTCTTCCTCTGCATCTCCTGTCTTTTATTCTTCCTTTCCTCCTGTGCATCATTTGTCTTCCATTCTTCCATCCCATATCCTCATTTCTCCCTCTCCTCATTCCTACTTCATTTCTCTCTCTGTTCTTCCCTCCTCCCTCACGTCATCGCCTTACCCCCCTCTCCTCCAAAATCTTTCTCCCTCCCTGCCACTTGCTTTCCCCTTTACTCACCTCTCTCCCTTTACACCTTCACTCCTTTCTGTGCCGCCTCAGTCATCGTTCTTTCATCCATTCCCCTCCGCTCTGTCCTTTTCACTCTCCCTCCCCAGTTTCTCGGGCCGGCCAGACTGTTACACGAAGTTTGTGTCCCCTGTGTCCCCGTTCCCCCAGCACCACAGTTGAGGCCTGGGTGTAGCGTCGATGTCTGCTGCTCATTTTCTAGGGGACGATAAAGCCTCAGCAAAGTCTTTTATCGTAATGACCTTCGTGTAGGCGATAGCAATAATCCTAAGACTTCTTTCCCCTCAGTTCCGTCTCCCCGTCTGCTCTCCCCTCAACACTGTTTCATCCCCGCCTCTCACTGTTCCTTTCATTTCTCTCCCCACACCCATCTGTCTCCCTACCCCTTCGTGCATAACTTTTCTTTTCCACTCCACCCCACTTTTTTCTTTTTCTTTGTATCACTGCCACCCCCCTTCCTCCTCCTCTCCTTTCCCACCTGCCTTCACCCTCCTCCCTCCCTTCTCTCCTACGCTCTTCCATCTCTCCACCGCTTTCCGTCATCCTTTCCTATCTGACGCTCTTCCCTCTCCCTCCCTCTTTTCCCTTCCAGCTCCACTCTTCCATCTTGACCTCTTTCCCCCCATCTCCCCCCTCCCCGTGTTCCTTCGTAACCCAACTCTCTCTCACCCCAGCCTTCTTCTTTTCACCTCTCCGCTCCCCTTCATCCTGCCACATCTAGCTCCCTCCCTGCTCCCTCCCCCGTTCTCTCCCCAATTTAACTTTGACTGCTGGGGAGAAAAGGGTGTATGTGGGGTGCGTGGTTGGAATGGTGGCACTAGCATACACTCACTCCTGTTTGTTGATGTTTTGGCCTGGTAATGGGGAGAGAGAGAGAGAGAGAGAGAGAGAGAGAGAGAGAGAGAGAGAGAGAGAATGTGTGTGTGTGTGTGTGTGTGTGTGTGTGTGTGTGTGTGTGTGTGTGTGTGTGTGCACTGTCCTTGGTTTTACAGGGTGCTCCAGATGCAAGACTCATCAACAAATATGTGCCGATTCTTGAGGTCTTTACCTAACGTTTGACGCACCCGCATACGAGTCGTGTATTTATGAACTTTGCATAACGCTTTCTGGCACTTCTTCATTCAGGATTGAATTGTATAAAATGATAATAATAATAATAATAATAATAATAATAATAATTAATAAAAATAAAAATTTTATTATTATTATTATTATTATTATAATTATTGATATTATTATTATATTTTTATTAATATTGTTGTCATCATTGTTTTATTATTATTATTATTATTATTATTATTATTATAAACCTTATTTTTTCTTATTCCTGTAAGTCCAGAAACATATTTCTTATCTTTGCCAGCTCCACACATTGTATTTAGCTCTAGGGAGACTTCAGACTATAATGATTAGATTCAGCTTTGGTAATTCCCTTCATTAGTACAGTGAATGAAATAACTGAATACAATCACCCAGTTGTAGAGTGATTGAAATAAAAAACACGTCATTGGAGGGAAGGGGTTAATGTTACGTGTTGATACTGCCTTACATGTTAATTATACTTGACAGACGGCATAATTGGTTCAAATTACACAAGTGAATATTAACGTAACGCAAATAAGGCAGGGTTGTATTGTAGTTGGTGTTGGAGGTATCGTAACATCGCCTCCTCAGCGATCTATTTTGCACTTCACGCCGTAGTAATCATCGTGCACGTTAGCGGTACCGATGGAAAGTGTGCCCATATTAAACACGTGTGTAATTAAAAGATACAGGAGAAAATAAGATGTAGGGTGCAGACTAAACCCCCTTCCTTTACCACCTAGAATACGGCCGTAAGAACTGGTGCAGAGTCTTCATAGCTCATGGAAGGTAACAGTGATAAAAAATGAAAAAAATGAAAAAAGGAAAAATGAAAAGGAAAGAAAAAGAAAAAGAAAAAAAGAACTGAATAAGAAAATCATGCATATTTCATTAAAATTTTTGGATTTGAAGGGGAGACACTCCAGGAATCTATTTCAGTCTATTCCAGCTAACGCCAGACGCTTTAGTTGAGCTGAGAGAGAGAGAGAGAGAGAGAGAGAGAATGTTAATACTGACATCACTGACCCTCTCATGTTTGGGGCAAATTTAGTGTTTCTAACAGAGTGAGTCATAGCAGTTAGAAATAGTTAATACTGTCACCATTAACTCTGATGCCTGAGACAGCTGTGGTATTCTGTTCCACCTTACCACAGACAATTATATTCAGACGAGAGAGTGTAGAAACCTGAGAGTGTTAATTGTCAGTGTGTGTGCAAATTTTGGGTGTATTGGCGGTGGTGGAGAGTGTACCTGTACCTGTAATCCTGAATCATTTAATTACCTTGTTACCTACAGCCATGGCGTGCAAATTACAGCTGTCAGGAAATATTTGCATGTTTTGGAAGGACTGAATCCATTTTGTAATATGCTGTCTGACGCGGCTGTCTCTGTGGTTATGCAGTGATATATTACTTTTTAAAAAATCTGGTACTTAGCCAAGTCAGTATTTTATCCTCTTTTGGATTGCATTATTGCTATCTCCGGAAGCTTCAGTACCCAAAATGTAAGCTAATGTAATGTCAATTGGTGTGTAAGTTTGTATGTATGTATATATTTATGTGTGTATGTATGTAACAGAATACCTCATTAATGCCTGATCCGATTTACAGTAGGAAGACGTGGTCCCATTTTGATGCAGCTCAACCGAAGGTCAAGGTTGCACTTCAGGGTCAAAGTTCAGGACGTTAATTTATCTCATGAATGTCTGGTACGATATGCATCAAACTTGACGCTTAAATACATTGTATAGAACAGGGATGGGGAACTTCCGGCCTCCAGGCCGTATAAGGCTCGCAAGACCATTTGATCAGGCCCGCGAGGCAAGTCATAAATGCAATTTCATGAACTCATGAACGAATATATGTATATATATATATATATATATATATATATATATATATATATATATATATATATATATATATATATATATATATATATATATATATATATATATATATATATATATATATATATATTTATATTATGTACTGGGCTACAGTTGATTTTAAGTTGATAATTTTGTATGGCCCGCGAATGATGTTAAAAATATCCTAATGACCTTTAATAAGAGAAGGGTTCACCACCCCAGGTGTAGAAGGATGAAAAGTAGTTAGACTTTGGTACAGATCGATTCAAGGTCAAAGTCACGAGTCAGAATCAAACTTCGAGCGAGGCACTTTCGACGTCATTCAACATTGTTTAGACTTTTCTAACTGGAGGGTAGTATGTCCCGAGAGTCAGTGAAAACTCGCCTAACATCTCTTCAATAATTTTTCTACCTTTACTTGTTTCGAACTGATCTGCTTTGGTAAGATCATGAACCAATACAACACTCATCTGAGCACAAAAATTCACTTTGTTCACGAAGGATTGTCTCAGAGATAAGATGAAGTAATTTCAGCCCATTCCACTCATTGCCTATCGGTGAAAATGTAACACGTGGTTGTTTTGCGTCTAGGACGAAGGTTAGGTGGTGTGTATGTGGAATACGGTCTGTTATTTCTCGAAAGACTGCCACAGTGCCGCTTTTGTCATGCCTTGAGCGTCATCGTGCCGTAGGGATGCTGGAGGGTGGCATGATGCAGCGTGAGGTAGCCCGTTGGTTGGGTTTTCATCAGTCGACGATTGTCAGGCTTATCCAGAGGCGTCATGAAACAGGCTTACTTGACGACCGACAGCGTCCTGGAAGAGTACATATAACGGAACGCCAAGAACACCACATCCAGATGCTGCACCCAGGGACAGATTCCGGTCTGCAGCACAAACAGCACGTCAGACTCCTGGTCGAGATAATCATCAGATAAGCAGATCCACCGTACAGCAGCGACTGCGGTCGTTTGGCCTTAACGCTCTTAGACCTGAAAGGGGTTTGGATCTCTCAATCGCCCGTCATCTGAGCAGGCTACAGTAGTGAAACCAGTATGAACGTTGGACCAGAAGGCAGTGGAGTGTGTTGTCTTCACAGATGAATATCGTTTTTGTAAAGATCGCTTTGAAGGACGTCTGCGAGTTTGGAGGCGATGGAAGAGACAGGAATCGTCGGGGTGGACTCGGTATTATGGAAAAAGCAGGCATTTCAGACGACTACAAAACTCCTCTCATAATCATCGAAGGCAGCCTGACGGCTCGAGGATACGTCGACAAGATCTCAGGCCCCATATAATCCCCTTTCTACGCTTCCACTCAGGTGCCACAACGTTGCAACAAGATAACGTTCATCCACATGCTGCTTGAGTCACAACTGAGTTTCAGAAGACTCTGATAATGTCAACATATTGTCATGGCATGCCTTCTCACCTAATTTAAGCCCAACTAATCTTGTGTACATCCGTAAGAGTCGCCTATCGTCACGTAGCACCAAACCATAAAACACAACAATTGATCCAGGCAGTGCAAGAGGAGTAGGAGAGCCTTCCGCAATACACACTGCGTCGTTTGGTGTCCAATATGAGGAGTAGGATTACATCTTGCTTGGCAGCAAATGGCGGCCACACCCCGTGCTGCCCCACGCACGTAATGTGAAATAGTCTGTCTAGGGGTTCAGTTACGAATGCTGTGATGAGTGTATGTGTAGTGATTTTATTGTCTTTATTTTCTGTTGAAACCTTGTAGCAAATTTTGATGAACGCACCTTGTGAACTACTTTGCACATTAATCCACAGCTAACCTAGTGGTGCGTTTTCATTAACTCAGTATATATATCCATATATATCTATATATATATATGTATATGTATCTGTCTATATGTATCTATCTATCTATATATATATAAAATGTGGTAGGTGAGGACGCTTACCATCCACTCACTCGGTGTAGCGCTGCTGTGGGTGTCTGCCCTTTCCTCTCTTCCATTCTTCCTCTTCTGTCTTTCTTTCCTTCATTCTTTCCTCTTTCTTCTGCCTGCGGATGACTTTAAAGTCCCTCTTCTCTCTTTCTTTCATTCATTCTTTCCTATTCCTTCTGCCTATGTGTGACTCTACACTGAGTGACAAGCCAAATGGTTTCCTGTGCACCAGGAAACACTTTACTACGGTGTGTGGTAATCATAAAACCAAATTATGGCGCCTGGTGGTTTAGTGGGTAATTAAGGCGCCTCAATCGGATTCAGCCTGTGTAGGTTTATATCCAAGGGGTGGTTAGGGTTTATTGCTCACGTAATGCCACTCAGGGATGAGTGAGGTTGGTCATTCTCATTTTAGATGTCAGGACCAACTTGCCCAGCCCCGGGTTCGTACGCTCCTCATGGGGCGACATAAGATTGGATTATGGATGGATGGACATATATATATATATATATATATAGTGTGTGTGTGTGTGTGTGTGTGTGTGTGTGTGTGTGTGTGTGTGCGCGCGAGCCTCCGTCCGTTTGCGTGTGTGTGTGTGAAGTACCCAGATGGAGGCATTTTGTATCCCCTCCAGAACGTTCAGTCTCCCGTATCGTAGGACGATACCCAGAATAAAATAGAGAAAACCATGGAAAGAGAGAGAGAGAGAGAGAGAGAGAGACATGATACTGTTTATGGATTATACAACTGGTGGAGGTGATGGTCGAGTTGTTAGAGGTAATATGCTGTCGGAAAAGACGCGGGTTTGGACCCAGACTTGGACAGTGAACAGTGTATCTGATTTATGTTGAGACTGACTTTAATTACTGTTCTACAGGGTATACGGACATGTTCAAAAACACACACACACACACACACACACACACACACACACACACACACACACACACACACACACACACACACACACACACACACACACACACACACACACACACACACACACACACACACACACACACACACACACACACCGCAAATGCCATACCATTCCTGATTGAGTCGACCCTCGCATATATTCCGTATGGATGGTGGGTATTTGCGCTTAAGTGGTGGTATGTAATGTGTGGCACGTAACGGGTTGTCGAGTGTATGCGTAAAATTAGACACACATAATAAGAAACTGACTGAGAGATGAATATTAAGGCGTAATGTGCAAAATGAATCGCTTGGGAGGGGGAGTAAAGAAATATAAGGGACTAACTAGAAATACGTCTAACATTGTACAGGTGTGATTCCCAGGGGTGTTGTGCTGTTTTACACCTGGCCAGTGACGGGACCTTAAAAATGCTCACGCTAAGTATATTACGCTGGCAGCCTCCCTTTGGTTGCTGGGCATGTGTGTGTGTGTGTGTGTGTGTGTGTGTGTGTGTGTGTGTGTGTGTGTGTTGAAGTACATTTACATAGATGCAAAAAGGAGAATTAACGTTCACACAAATATCCATCCATTCGTCCCTCCATCCGTCCCTCCATCCATACATTCATGCATCCATGGATACATACATACATACATACAGAGAGCCAGACAGACTTACATACACTCATGATTAAAAAATACATTTATGTACACACACACACACACACACACACACACACACACACACACACACACACACACACACACACACACACACACACACACACACATGCAGTCTTTCGCACATGCACTCATATTTTAAAGAGACGGACAGAAACGGACAGGGATCGGGCCGGGGCGTGAGAGAGAGAGAGAGAGAGAGAGAGAGAGAGAGAGAGAGAAGGTAATAGGAAAGAGGGGCTTTGGCTGGGAGGTAAAAGCTTCATTACCTGGGGGAGGAGAGAGAGAGAGAGAGAGAGAGAGAGAGAGAGAGAGAGAGGGGGGGAGAGGCACGGGGGTAGGGGGGATATGAGGGGGAAGATTGTGTTAGTATGAAGTAAAAAGGGGTGAATGTGAGAGGGGGGGAACGGGGGTAGGGGGATATGAGGGGGGGGGAATTGTGTTAGTGCGAAGTAGAAAGGGGTGAATATGAGAGAGAGAGAGAGAGAGAGAGAGAGAGAGAGAGAGAGAGAGAGAGAGAGAATAAAAACATCTCTCCATCTCCCCCGGTTTGATGGAGGAGCAATATTGGAGGGAGAGAGGGAGGAAGATCAGCTGAGCAAAGGAGAGATGGAAAAGATAAGGGAGGTGGAGGGAGAGAAGGACGGAGGAAAGACGGGGGAGTAGGAGGAGGATGAAAGGAGAGAGAACAGGAGGACAAGAAGAGAGGAGGAAGGAGAAGGAGGTGAAGGTGAGCTAAGATAGAGGAGGCGGAGGAGGAGGAGGAGGAGAGAGAGAGAGAGAATATGACAGGATGAAGGGAGAAAGAGATGAAGGATAAGTGGAAGGAATGAGGAGGAGGAGGAGGGGAGGAAAAAAAGGATAGGATAAATGACAGGAGGAATAGGAGAGGTAGGAGGAGGACAGGGAGGAGGAGGACGACGACGACAAAAAAAAAAAAAAAAAATGAAAGGTGAAGATAAGGAGGGAAAGATGAAACGTAAAAAGTGAGACAAAATGGGAAGATGCAAGAAATGAAGGGAGGAAAAATGGAAGAAACTGATCTTGAGAGGGAAGGAGGGAGAGGAAATAGTATAATAAAATGAAACAGACGAGAGAAACAGTAGATGATGATGATGATGATGATGATGATGAAGAAGAAGAAGAGAAGAAGGAAGAGTTAGTTAATTAAGACGGAAAAAGAGAGAG
>NC_137018.1:33982438-34059938 GCF_032717465.1 Coenobita brevimanus
TTAAATTTCCGCCAGAGACACTGACACAAACAAAACAAGTGTTTGGCTAAAACTGCAGTACATATCGAACATCTCAGGAGACAAGAATTAACTCAGCTTTGTAGCAGCTTCATTAAAAACGACGAAAAGAAATTTATAAGTGCCAGGTTTTCAAAATTCGGGCTTCGTGTTCGGGGAAACAAAACAACGAGCGCAATGCATTCTTCCCTGCTATATTTTTGTTACGAAACTTTTCCAATTTTTCAGTAGTGTATGATGGTATTTTGTCACACAGGTTCTCACATCAACAGAGAAAAATGACGGTAATTTAACACGTACTCGGGGCGGACAGGCTGTTAACGGCAGCGGCCTCTAGCGGTAGGCAGCTTCACAAGTCCCTCATCAGATGGTTAGCCACTACACTGCCATGACGTCAGTTTAGTCTTACTGGTGAGTTTATTCTCTCTCTCTCTCTCTCTCTCTCACACACACACACACACACACACACACACACACACACACACGTTCATTCTCTCTTTCCATCGTCCCCCAGTTTCTTTCTTCCACTTTTTTCCGTCTTTTGTCCTCCTCCCCTTCCTCCTCCTCCTCCTCCTCCTCTTCCTGTGACCCTCTGTATCATTATGAGTGAAAGTTTGGTGTTCTCATTACCAGGCTTCGACCTAACTTACCTCTTGCTTCCTCTCACGCATACTCACCCATCCTCTCTCTCTCTCTCTCTCTCTCTCTCTCTCTCTCTCTCTCTCTCTCGTTTTTACGTCTCCCGTTGCTTTTCTCAGTTATTTTTATGCATTGTATTTGGTACCGTGTTTTGTCTGCTGAATTCACTCATTTAGGGGTAGCCAGTATGAAATATGAACATCTTCAGGACCCGATGTCTCCTATTGCGAGCTGAAATCGTGTGTCGTTTGTAAGAATGAACAGTGAAATACTGTATGTCGTGGCACTGAAATGGATAATGGGCATTGTATATAACCCTGCCACCACAAAAGATCTTACCTCAGCTAACAAATCGTTTCACGTAACAAGAATGTCACGTCACTGCATGGGAGAGATTATATTACGTAAATCCGTTGTTGTGCTCTTTTTATTTGATTATTGTCTGCACACACACACACACACACACAATATATATATATATATATATATATATATATATATATATATATATATATATATATATATATATATATATATATCACATGCTATCTGGGGAAAATGATGTTGTGGGATCACTGTGTGCACTGTTTCACTGAGTATGGTCATGAGAGTACTCACGTTTAAGTACTGTGTGTCTCTTCGTTTGGTTCTGGATTTTACTTCACCCTCAGTTTAGGCGAGGAAAATGTTCAGGGTGATGATGATGATGGTGATAATGATATTTATGTCTGCTTATACCTGTTTACTCCTGGACTAATCTCTTAAATCCGATGACATTGTTGTATTGGTGTTGTCAAGCAGACGTGTTTCTTGACATTACGATAAACATTTCACACTGGAAGGTTAGATATACCTTCCATAACCATCTCTACTATAGGTTCATTGTAACATGAATATAATCAGCAGGTGGTAGCAAATATTAAATTAAAAGTACGTTATCGTCTTGAAAGGGTTAATTCATTCATTATCTCCTTCATTTCATATTAATCAGCATTTTTATTTCACGTGATTTTATAGTTTCGTAGTCTTCTTCATTTACAACATATTTCATTGTCATTTAATCATTGTCACTCCTTATGATTCCACTTTTTGAATTATTGTTCCTTTATTTCATATTAATTTCATACACATCATTTCGTTTTATTTTGTGTACCCTTACGTATTATGCTGAGGACATCTCTCACTCGTCCTTCTTTCCTTCATTCTTTACTCTTTTTTTTTCTCTCTCTTTATTCCTCCTGTATCTCGTCGGTCATCAGCCTCGTCTCTCCTTTTGCCATCCTCTCCTCTCTTTTCATTTCCTCCTACATTCCTCTTTTTTTTTCTTTCGTTTCTCGTCTTTGTTCTTGCTTTTCTCATCCCATTTTTACTCCTCCAGCCTTCGTCTCCCGTGTATCTTTTCATTTTTTTTTTTCCATTTCCTTCTCATTCATGCTTCTCTCCTTTTTCCTTTTCTCTCTACCTGTCACTTTTCCTTTTTTGAAAATGTCCCACTTCATTATTTTTGCTTCTGCTTCTCACAGTTTCTTTATATCTCGTCTCTGTACCTATCTTTTCATATTCCTTTCTCTTTCTTTCATTGCATTTTATTTTCTCTTGGTTCTTCTTCCTTTCTCTCAGTTTCTTTCCCCTTTTTCTTTCCCCCTGTCTTTTTCTCCTACTCCCCCCCCCTCTCCGTCTTTCGTCCATGCCCCCCCTCATACCCTCCTTTCCTCCATCCCGCCAATTTTCATCCCCCTCCATCGACTGCCTCCTCCTCCATCGACTCTCCCTCCCTCCCTCCCTCCCTCCCTCCAACTCTTGTCATCCATCTTAACTATTTTTACCGCCTACATTCCTCCCAGTTCTCCTCCTCTGCTGTCTCTCCTTCTCCTCTTTATCCTTCTCTCTCATTTCCTCTTTATCTCATCTCTCCTCCAACTTTCGTCCTTCTCTCCATCTCCCCTCCCCTTCTTCCTGTTCTCCGCCCTATATTTCCTCATGCTTTTCCTCCCCGTTCCCTTCCTCTTCCTTCATTTCATCGTATTCATCTTTCCTTCCTTCCTTCTGTTCCCTTTCTCTTGTTTTCCTCCTCCTCCTTCTCCTCCTCCTCCTCCTCGTTTCACTTAATCATCTTTTCCACTTCATTCAGTCAAAATCTTTATCTCATTCCGTTTCTTTTCGTTTTCTTTTGTCTTACACATGTCACTTATTTTTCCGTCATTCCCCCCTAATTTCATCTTTCCCTCATTCCTCCTCCTCCTCCTCCTATCCCATAATTCTCTCTCCTCCTCAAGTGTTGTCCTCAAACTCTCCTCACTCATCCTTCTTCCTCCTTACCGCCTCACCTCCCTTTCTCCTTCCCTCCTCCGTCCTTCATTACTCCTTTCTTGCCCCTCTCTCTTCGTATCCATTTTCTTGCCTTCCTTCCTTATTTTTCCTAATGTCGTTCATCTCCATTACTTCATTTTATTCTTTTCTTTATTTTGGCAATTCTGTTTTTCGTCTTTTATTTTCTGTTTGCGTTTCTCCGTTTCCTTTGTTAATGTTTCTAATTCCCCTTCTGGTTTATTGATGATTTTCTTGTCTTATATTTCATCCCCCGTCTCATTGTCCCTTATTGCTGTAATCTACACACACACACACACACACACATTCTCTCTCTCTCTCTCTCTCTCTCTCTCTCTCTCTCACCCGCGTCTCCCATCTTTCATTATAAAGAATATTCAAACTTCCTGAACTTCGCCCAGCCAAGGCCAGCACTTTTGACCTCCTTAGGATTTTAGGGTTAAAGAGGGGGGGGGGGAGTAGGGAAGGCTTGGACAGGGGGCGAGTGGCTTAACCCCTTCAGTACGATGTGGGGTTTTCTCTCTACCGACAATTCCACAGCGAGCGATAAAAATTAAAATCGTTTGGAGGCAGCAAGAAGAAAATGTGGAAAAAAAAAAAAAAAGCGCCGTTTCAGTGAAGGGGTGTCATTTATATTTTCTGTTCCCTCTCCCGCCAGACGATTTTATTCAGCTTACTACTATTGAAACTCACACTGGAGGGGTTGAAAGGCTGAGACGTGAATTTATAGTTTAGCAGTGCCGTTTGACTACAGCGGGTTTTTCTGGGGTGAATAAAGCCGTCTGCAGTCACCTGGAATGAAGGACAGTCTCATATTACAGTAGTTATAAAGAAAGTGACTCGATACAGGTTTTAACATTTATTTCCACGTTAAATGTAGCCAACCTAAGTAAAAATCACGTGACGTTTGCCGTGGGAAGAAAGAAGCAAGTATTTTCGCAGTCAGTACACTAAGTTGTTTGGAAATAAAAGGACGAACTAAAAAGAGGAAAAAAATGGGATGTGGAAGAGAAGAAACACAGCGAAAGGAGACGTAAGGAGTGAGAGAAAATTGTGGATAACGAAGGAAACACGATACGTAAATAAGAGCGAGAAGGATGAAGAGAAGCCTGCTGTAAATATGATAAAAGGAGGTATACGAAGAATGATGATGATGGAAAGTGAGGAAATAGGAAAAAATGAGGGTAAATGGCTGAAAGGAGAAAGTTAATTAAATAGCTAAGAGAAGAAAAAGTGACCGTAATTAGAAGAGAGAGGAAGGGGAACAGAGAAAAGAGAAAACGGAAAAGAGAAAAGTGAAATAAAGAAAACGAATGCAAACGAACGAAAGGAGAAACAGGTTAATTCTGTTTGGGAAGAATGAAGCATAAAGAATGACCGTAATTAGGACACAAGGAGGGACGAAAAAGCAAAAGATAAAGTGAAAAAAAAAAAAGCTAATAAAAGTAAGGAGCAAGTCAGAAAAACAAAATTAGGCCTTTTACGGTCGTGTCCTCTCTGCCATTTCATTCCAGCCAACGCCAGACGATTTATTCAGATAAGAGTGAGTCATTGGAGCCTAACTCTGGTAACCCCCTGAATCTGATTACTCTTTTGTATTATTCTTGTATTCATCCGGAGATTTTATGCAGCTCGGGAAATGTCTGGTATTTAAGGGTTTATTAATGGCCATACCTAACCCCTCCAGTTCGATCATTCTCCCAGGAGCTGAATAAAATCGTGTGGAATTAGCCAGGTTAATATAAGACGTAATCGTAGTGAAGTGGTTAACTCTTTATGTACGAAGACGAATGTGTTGCCTTATTGTTATTCCCAGACGATTAATTCAGCTCAGGCGAGAATTGTAGATTGGAAGGGTTAGATATGAAGTGACTGGAGATTTCATAACACGACTGAGATTTATTCAGCACATTGCAACTCATATCCTCTTGTATATTGTCCTTGCAAACTGAGTCCACGTTAGAGATATGTAAGTAACACACGAGACAGTTAAAATGTGATATAAATAAATCGTTAAAGAAGTGCCACGGATCGTCTTGTTCCACCTTGAATACGGTCCATTATGACAGGTGGTGATATTGTAGGGTTAGGTAGGTTATTAGTATCTCTTTCCATATATATCTCTGTCTGGTACATTGATATGTTCTTGTGCGTTACTGAAATTTGTCTTGTCAGGGATTCCACAGTGGGAGGGGGGAAATCCCCCTTGGAAATTTGGATTTTCCAAGGGGAGAGATTAGCAGATAAGGCCGAAATGACCAAAGTAACCTTTTAGATGTGTCGTTTGTTAAAAGTTTTAAATAGTTTATGATCAGATGCCTTTTTTACTTTTAATTGATTAGTCTCCACCTATTACATGTGTGGAAACTGTTTTCACTGGTATTATTAATCCCGCCTCAGAGTCTCGCAACGATTCCAGGATTACCGGAGACCGCCAGGAATCTGAAGGGTCCAGGTTGTATGTCCTGGCATGGGTCATTGCAGATTGAAAAAAAAAAAAAAAAAGTCAAAATCATTTACGCGCAGTGGAAGGGCATATCAGAAAGTGTCATATCAGTATTATGTTGTGAACGAGATAAGTTGGTCGTGTCTACTGGGGATTTCAATACGACCTGCGCAAGGAATGTGAATAGCCCAGGTTGTGTGTCCTGGTATGGGTCATTGCTGATAGAACAAAAAAAATCTCCCTACTGGGCTTAAGATCATTGTAAAAGACAGTAGGTGGAGACTATAGTGACTCTCTGTAGGACAGTTATAGAGTTCTAGTTATTTTTAAGATTGTATAAGTTTTGGTCGTCAAATAATAATCCATCCATCCATCCATCATCCAATTCTACATTGCCCCATGATGAGCGTAGGAGCCCGGGGCTATGCTCTTGGTCTCGACATTTAAGATGAGAATGACCAGCCTCACCCATCCCTGAGTGGCATTACATGAGCAGTCAACCCCAACCACCCCTTGGATATAAACCTGCACCGGCTTAATCCGATTGGAGCGCAATAATTACCCACTAAACCACCAGGCGCCAATATTTGGTTATATGGTTACCACCCAGCGTAGTAAATGGTTTCCTGGTGTACAGGAAACCATTTGGCTTGTCACTCATGGTAGAGTCACCCACAGGCAGAAGGAAGAGGAAAGAATGAAGGAAAGAAAGACAGAAGAGGGAGTGTAAAGTCACCTGTAGGCAGAAGAACAAGGAAAGAATGAAGGAAAGAAAGACAGAAGAGGATGGCAGGAAAGAAGGATGGAGGAGAGGAAAGGGCTGACACCCGAGAGCAGCACTACATCGAGTGAGTGGATGGTGAGCTCCCCCACCTACCACATGGTTCGTAAAAGAAAATTTTTCAAATATTCTCACACTGTTGTAAAAACCTCTACCATTATTAGATATCGTGCCGTCACATGTTAAAAACTATTGCTAAATGAAGATTAATATCTCTAGAACCAAGAGTTATTTTAAATAGCTCCTAAACGGGAGGGGTTAGGGAATTCCCTCTTTTGGAAATTAGGGAAATTATCATTAATATTCTGGCAAAAGTGAGCAATGGCTGGAAAAAGTATGGGAACCAGTGGTTTGTGTAACTAAGGTACTGTATAAATAACATACAAGAGAAAAAGAATTATGTGCAGAGTAGATTCTTAAGGGAGAGCTCCTAGTGTGCATCTTCAGGTGAGGAGATGACGACCTTGGGGTATTTCCAGCTCCTGCAACCCAAGGACATCTTAAAGCTGAAAAAATCCTTTGGGGTTTGTCAAAATTAAAAAAAAGAAAAAAAAAAGCAGAATGGGTTACACGTCACCGCTACTACTTTTCCCTAGACTGATTGAAACTGTATGTCGGCAGCAAGAATTAGTCTGAAAGGAGTAGATAAATCGAAAATGAGCTATTATAACGATGCTCAAAATAAAAGAGGATCCGATAAAAAAGAAAGATGAAGGAAAATTGGAAAGAAGAGATGGAAAACAAATATAAACAGAACAGTGATGCAGTAAATGGGAATTAAGGAAATAGGTAAAAAGGTAAAGCGTATGTCGAACTCAGAAAATGGAAATGCAGGTAAAATTATGAAAGATGACAGGACAGAGAGAAGGAATATTAATGTAAGTAATATAATTTGAAAATGACAGAGCTAGGAAGATGTAAAAATCGTATGTGGAACAGAGAAACATAACATAACAGACGGCGGGAAAGATGTTTGTGAGGAAGAGAAATATAGTGATTGCGAAAATTGGAGAAAACAGAAATGAAAGTAAAAAGAAGACGGGAGAGAGATGTGCGCGTAAAAGAATTCTGTAGGGTTCGTAAATTAAAGAACATTAAAAATATATATATATATAAATTATCGAAGAAAACATTACTATTTGTACGCAGTAGAAAAACAGCGGGTACAGAAATGAGAGAGAGAGAGAGATTTCTGCGTAACATAAAACTGGTGCTAACAAAACTGAGAACATGAGAATTCCTTCGTAAATGAAAATCGTAAGGAGAGAGGAAAATTAACAAGAAAATGATAGGGTTACATAAGACAAAATCGTATCAAGGTGAGAACATTTGAGAGGACATAAGAAAGGATGAAACTTAACTCCATGCCGAGGACCTTCTCTGCGGTAACATTTTTTTTTTTTTCATTAATTTAACTTCAGACGATTTTATTCAGCTAACTCTATCCCCCTGACGCAGAAGAGTGTATATCGTGTGATAGTGACGGGAGGAAAACGAAAAACACGTCATCGCAGTGAAGGGACAAGAGAATGTAGCGTGAAAAGGAGAAAAAAATAAGGTAAACAAAAAAAATGTACAGATACGGCCAATAGTTCTTTAGGTCCGGCTCGAAACTGTCAAAGCACACTATAGATTACTGTGTACTTTAATTGGTTTAAATTTGCCATCTCTCGTACTTCATTAATGAGATGTAGTAAGAGATTAAGACCAGAAGACAACGCTGATGACGAAGTAATTCTGTGGAAAGGAAACAGAGCCATAGTATTGTCTTATTCTTGCACTGGGCTCCGTGAAGGAGGCCGCGACAGGACGCAAACCTCCGCCAAGTTGAAGTGAGTGGCCCATAGAATCGTGCAAAACTAACTGGTAATATTCAGGCCGCTTAGACAGTTCGAAATCTTGCATCATTAGTTTGGAACCAGGGATGTGTAAGCGGATTATTGACTACAGCTGTACATACTTTAGAAAAAATAATGTAAAGGAAGTTCGTAAGCAAAAGCAAGTAAATTTGTAAATAAGAATTTTTTTTGCAGAAACAAAGAGGAGGAAGAGAAGGAATAAGAAAGTGTAGGAAACTTGTGCGTAAGAGAAAACCCGTAAGGCGAGAGAACCTAGAAAACAGGATAAAAAATGTGGAGCCATATGCGTGAGTGAAAATTATGCAAAGAAGAATATGAGGTGCAAAGGATGAAGCCAGGGAATACCTTGGCTAAAAGCATACCGTGAGGAGATAACCTGACTGAATACAGGTGAGAGGTGCGGAAGAGAAAGCTGCAAAGAAAGTGAGAAAATGAGACAGTGTTAAGGATTTTTGTGTAACAGAAGATTGTGTGGAGAATCTGAGGGAAAATAAAGAGGTGAGAAATATGTGCGTTAGTGAAGATACTGTAACTAAAAAGAGTATAGACTTAAACGTGCGAAAAAGATCGTGTACAGAAAGTGAAATAATGAGGTAGAGAATAAGGTAATGTAATGCAATTGCGCATAAGAGCAGACCGTGAAGAAAAAACGAGGGAAAAATAAGAAAACAGAAATCCGTGCTAAGAGAATCCTGTAACTAGAGAAAACAGAAGGCAAAGGAGAGAGAGAGAGAGAGAGAGAGAGAGAGAGAGAGAGAATAATGGAACAGAAAGTATAAGGCTGAAAACATAGAGTGAGAAAGTAGATATAAAATAATGTATATAAAATCCTTGCGTAATCTAATTCCCACAAAGAACCCAGCCTCCCCCCTCCACCCCACCTCCTTAAGGTATTGACCCACTCCTACGCTCCCTCTTTCCTTTCTTTCTCCCCTCTCCTCCACTCTACTCCTTCCCTTCTCTCCCCTCTCTTCCTGTCGACTTCTTCCATTCTTTCCTCTCACCTCCTTTTCTTTCTCCCCTTCATTTTTCTTTCCACCTTCTTCTCATCCCATTCTCTTCTCACTTCTTACCTCCTCCTCTTCTTTCTCCCTCCCTTCCTTTCTACTCCTTCCTTTCTCTCCCCTCTCTTCCTTTCTCTTTCTACTCATTCCTTTCTTTCCTCACACCTCCTTTTCCTCCCCACCATCTTTTCTCTTTCCACCTTCTTCTTATCTCATTCTATTCTCACGTCTTCCCCTCCCACCCTCTCCCTTTGACCCTCTCTCCATCTTTTACATTCCTTTTCCCCTCCACGTCTTCCCCCTTTCGCCCCTCCTCTCTCTCTCTCTCTCAGTAATATTGGCAGCTGCACTTACTTTCTCCTGCTGTGGCTCCATTGCAAGCACCCCCCCCCACGGCTAGTCCTCCCACTCCCCTCACGCCCATTCCTGTCATTCCCATTCCCACTCCTCTCACGGCCACTCCCATCCCTTTCACCCCCCACTCCCACTCCCCTCACTCCCACCCCTTTCACCCCCCACTCCCACTCCCTTCACGCCCACTTCCATTCTTCACCCCCCACTCCCACTCCCCTCACGCCTACTCCCACTCCCCTCACGCCCACTCCCACTCCCATCACGTCCACTCCCATTACTCTCACGCCTACTCCTACTCTCACTCCTTTCACGCCCACTCCCACTCCCCTCACGCCCCCACGACCACCCCCCACCTTCCCTCTTTTCTGAGAAGGGCTGAAGTGTTTTTCACGGAGGTTAAAGGATGTTTTCGGATTTACGTGATACGGTTATGCTTTACAGTGTTTGTTGGACCTGGTACCGTAATACAGAGGGTAGTGGCTTTAGTGGCTTTGAAGATTTCGTAGCGCCTCCTCCTGAGCGATTTATTTTGCTTGTTCCCCCTTCACACCGTTTTGCCATTGGATACTGATACCAGTGATAGAATGATAAACCACACAAGATATCATGATGCGATGAACTGAATAAATCGCCAAGGAACAAGTGCTGCGAAGCTTCATAGAATGCGGCCCAGTACTTCAGGGCCCGTATTCTCGTCTGTTAAGGAAGCTCCCTAACACCTTTTCCTAAGCTAATTATTTTGTTTTATTACACCTTACTGCCTTCCTTCGTGTTACATAAATCCTTTCAGTATCACCGTAATTTGCATGACTAACGTACAAAAGGATATTAACCATCCATGTCCAAAAATTAATCCGCAAGGACGAGGTGTTAGGGAGTTTGCGTAACCCACGAGAAAACGAACCCAGGTCACTTTGCCTGATGTTCACTCGTTCCCAATACAACTCACGCTCTTATCTTTGCCGTTGAAGGTTTCTGTGCTACACATTAGAAATTCAGTAATGCAATCATCTTCGGAGGTCACTAGATTTCTTATAGTGTTATTGAAGAGTTTCGTAATCTGTCGACAAAAATATGGACTAATATTAGTGTCCGGAGCTGTGTACGTATGAAGCGATTAATCCAGGTGTTCTTAAAGTTGTGCCTCGGTAGCCGCAGGGGGTATCGAAATGGGGTCGTGGTGTTATCCAGAAATGCATCCTGAAGAAATTGAACAATTTCGTTTACAGGGCCTTGGGGGTATCCAGGAAAGCATCCTGAAAATTTTGAACAATATCGTGAATGGTAATACATTCATAAACAGCTAATTATTTGTTTATGAATATTATTTTGCTGAAAATAAACAAAAAAATCACCTGTTTGTTCATTGCCATTCTCTTTTCCCTTTCCACTTACAGGAAATTGAATGCAAAAGGAGTAATGATATTACAGACAGGGTATCAGGCTAACTTGGAGTTGATCCTGGAGGTATCTGGGCCGAAAAAGTTTAAGAACCACTGGATTAACCCATAAGAGAATTTTCTTCGGTTTGTGTGTCATTGAAACAATTTTTTTTTTAATCGAGCCCCTGCACTCAGCATGCTATTAGAGACGCACAGGAACTTTGCAACGGGGAGAGAGAGAGAGAGAGAGAGAGAGAGAGAGAGAGAGAGAGAGAGAGAGAGAGAGAGCTGTGTCAATATTCTAGGTGGCAAAGGAGATTTTATAGCACCTCTTCCTTCGCACGTTATTGAGGCACACTGTGTCGATATTAGCAACACATAAATAGCATAAAAGAGCAGATCAAGATGTAATGTGCCTAGTAAATGACCATGGAACTACGAACCATTCAGTGCCAGACAAAGATATATTAAGAATAATGCATACTGGCCACATGAGGTTCATTCAGGCGGATATTATTTTTTAAAAAGTTACAATTTTCCCCCAAAATACGATACGCAGCAATCGACTTTACACGTAGGTTCCCAGATGTACTGCTGAGTAAACAGGAGCATAGGGAAACAGACAATGTCCCAGAGTCTGACCGTCTCAGGAATCAACTTTTTTTTTCTTTCTTTTTTGCGAACTGGATGTACTAACCATTACGCCACCGACGCATGCCAACGAGAATGCTACTCCCTGTGACACAAGCTTAGCATATCTTGTGACGTTACTCCCTCAGGCTGGCTGTTTAGAACATTGCGATGATAATTAATTTGACGACCCCCGAGCATCTGCCTCTGTTGCCTGTGTTGTAAGGAGCAAGGCTAAGGAGATCAACGGGAGCTTGTCGCGTTGGAGAAAACTTACAAATAAATCTTTACTGCACGCGTAACATTATTGCTACACCATCCATTTCCACAGCGGATAATCTCATGACATCTCCCTCCCCACCCGCCCTCCACAACAGTTCCATCTCATCCCACCCAATTCTTTGTCCACCATGCCCATTTCTTTACCTATCTCCCTCCATCTTCGCGCGTGGAGGATATTCTGAAATAAAGCTTCAAGGCACACAAACCACTAATAGTATAACCCCCATTTCCACTGGATTGCTTTCCAGCCCCATCCCCACAGCCCACCAACATCCCAACCCATCCCACCCATTCCGTTGGCCATCACGCCCATTCCTTTACCCTCCCCATGACGGCTTGTTAGCGCGACGCACGGTATTCGGTCGACGAATAAGCTTATTGTTATATATCGTGGTTGTAGTGGCAAGAAAATGACAATACCCCAAATATCACCGTCGTTTTCACTCATAGTTCAGCAGTTGTCAGGGAGAGAGATAGAGAGAGAATCGCTATGGCTGCTGATATTACATCTCATCCATCTTACCTTATGACCCTGTGACCTTGTGACATGGGAGTCGTGTCCTTATTATTCCCTTATATGTTATTTCTGTCTCTGTCTTTGTGATGTAACATACAAGAGGTTATGGACGTACCATATACAGAAGATTATATACATGCCAAATGAAAAAGATGATATACGTGCCATATGAAAAAGTTTATATACGTGCCTTATGCAAAAAAAAAAAAAAAAAAAAGGGAGGGGGGGAGATTAAACTGTAAGAGGTGCTAGGGATCCGCCTTAACTGATGAAAATGTGACCTTTGTTTCCTCCCGACCTTTGCAGCTTGACCTCGTGACACTCAGGCTTGTAAGGTCACTGGACAGAAATAGGATAGCTAGACTCAACTGAAGCAGACAGGAAGAACCAGACGATAAAGATTAGTTGTACGACTACAGTCGGTTTCAGGGAATCTGATGCACTGATTTTGTCAGCTGAGCACAGGTGGAATTGGTAATACTGCGCGATGCTATCGGGCGGTGATTGGTCAATTCCCGTCTTGTTTGAACGTGCGCCAAATAGACACTCTATTCCAACCAAAACCCTTATGTACAGTATTTGTAAGATACCGGATTATGCAGATACAAATTTAAGCAATGATATCTTCAGTGATAAATACATGCCTCCTAAATTATTAAAGATAAACCTGAACGACATTCATAACAGAACTAAGTAACGTCTCACTTGGTCGCATACGGACAATACTCAGCGACTGAAGCAGGCCTAAGGATGGGATTTATTGTTTATATTGTCAGTTCATTGTTTAATTTCATTCACTCCACGCGGTTTTATTATAGCACCATTGTCCAAGTATTATTTTCTCTCAGGGTTTGCTCTTATCTTACCTTCCTTTTTTCCACCATTAACAGATATTCAGGTCATTTTACAGTGATGCAATCCAGTACTTTCCCGGCTCTTCTTTGTCGAGGGGACAGAGAGACATCATGCTTGAGGAGAGGGTGCATGGTGGCTGGGGATAGGGCGTCTTTCTGTCTGTCTCTTATACTTATGAAAAGGATCAGGGCAATCAAACACCAACCCTATTAATGTAAGAAATAAATTTACTGACTCTGACTATGAACACAAACAAATGCAGATAGTTAAAGCTTTTGTTACCTACAGTATGAAGGTAATGAATGTATGTACAATTTGAGAATAGCATGTACTGACCCTAGCGACGTGTGTGTGTGTGTGTGTGTGTGTGTGTGTTTGTGTGTGTGTGTGTGTGTGTGTGTGTGTGTGCTCACTCAAATCATAATTATTAGAAGGTAAGCTAAGCATATCTAGGGTCACGTTGTATATTATTAGATGAGGTAATGAAGGGCATGGTGTAAACTTTAGAGTGACACTGTGTAGTAGTGGTGGTAAAAACATTCGAGCTTTCTCAGGACCTCGGAATTACCTTGCTATGAACGTCTGAATTCCCGCCACAGCCACTAACTGTGTCCGTATGCATCCAGTTCAGACTTAACTCGGTTTTGCTATGAATTTCGTTCAGGTTTATCTCTAATGATTTAAAAGGAACATAGTTATCATTAAAGATATCACTGCTTTAATATGCATCTACATAATCCGGTATCTTACAATTAACTGAGGGTTTTTGGTTGGAATACAAAGTCAATTTGGAGCACGTTCAGACACGATGGAAATTGACCAATCACCGCCCGAGAGCATCACCCAGTGTTACCAATTCCACCTGTCCTCAGCTGACAAATCAGTGCATCAGAGTCCCTGAAACCGGCCATAGTAATAATATTATTAATTGTCGTCGTATTAGTGCATCATTACAACTCGATGTTTTCTTGGTTAATTTCGTTGATCTGCACATAGTCAGTTCTATATACTTGAAATTTCTGTTTTCAGTGACTCAACATCATCCTTTCACCACAACGACATATTCTGGTGTTATTAAAGCCATAGACAGAGTTTTACTCTACATAGGGATGACCTGTGGCTGTGAGGTTAATGAAGAGTATATCAAACTCCACCAGCTCTAAAAGTCTCACTTAAGCTGAATACAATCGTCTGGTGGTAGCAGGAACAAGAAATACATCATACTTTTGGGATTAATTTGAACTGGTCAAAGACATTTCGGAAGGAATAAGTGATTATTTATGGCGCCTTCTGTGGAAAGAGTTGATAACTTATAAAGTACAAGATGATTTTTATATCATCTGTCATTTAACCCTTTGATTACGACAGACGATTTTATTCAGCTTGGTGGTATTCCTTCAGTGTTGAGGTTAGAAATACTGGTCATGAACCCAAGTCAAGATTGTAGTCTAAGTGGTCTTGGAGAGTCGTGACACTTCTTCCTTAGGAATTTAGCTTGCACTTTATACTTTACTATTCACTTCTGTGTAATTGATGCAAATTATGTCCGTGTTATGGCAGTATGTGAAACACACAAGAGAATGTCAAAGTGTCTTATTTAAAATAAATAGTTAAGGAAGAGGTGTTTCGAAGTTTTGTGTATCGCCGGGTATACGCCTCTGGATCCTGTCGTCAGGTTACTGCTGCATGATTGATATTGAGCTGAGATAGCCCCTGCCCTCTGAAGAGTTTGTCATCTTTATTGACATTCTCACTGATGATGAAACATTCTGCTGCAGTTTGTATAGTGCATTGTATGCAGAAATATAGAGGTTAATGTGTGCTTACTATCTTTATCAAAAGTTCACCCATGTCATCCTGCTGACCGTGACAATGGAAGATGATACTTGATTTTTTTGTACTAGCACTGTGAAGCACACAGCAAAAGAGTATTATTAGGATGGGCATTGTGTGACGCTCAAGAAGGCTTAAGAAAGCACTGTGCCGGCAGGGGATTGTTGGCCAACTTCTCATGATAGTGCGTAGGTTATGCTTTTGTGGGATTTGTTATATGTGATTTACTAGCAAGGTATATATATATATATATATATATATATATATATATATAGAGAGAGAGAGAGAGAGAGAGAGAGAGAGAGAGAGAGATAGGTAGATAGATTATCTAGAGATAATATTTCTAATGTGGTTCATATTTTCTTCATTTTTATATATAATTATATTTTTGAGAAACGAAATCTTAGCAAAACGAAAGTCAAATTATACGTGGAATTTCAAATGTGTGGAAAAACATTGATTTCGTCCACCACCTCTCGGTATTACTGATCTACGTAGGGAGCTGAAAGGACGGACATAACATGCCAGAATTAATATTTACTTACCCTAGGAATCAGAGAGACCTGTTTCCAGTAATTCCTTAATCCTGATTACCTTTTATTTTTCGTGTACCACCAGACGATTAATTCAGCTAAAAGCATATACAGGACCTCCAGTGCACTGAAGGAGTCATTGAAGGCTCTATCTGACGCTTCCAGTTCGAAAGTCATAAGCTGAAGCAGATCGTTTGAAGGTTGCAAGAATATAATGAAAACTGCATCATCAGAGTCAAGGAGTTTACAGTAATATATACTGTACTCGTATAACTTTGTCCTTAGGTATTCTTTCAGTGTTTGCTCTGCCTCCTGTTGTTTTCACTCCATCTTGTTTTCTTCTCCACTTTCCCTCATGTCATTTCATTCTTATTTTCTTTTCCTCCTCTTCACGTTTTCTTTTCTTTTGCATCAAAGATATGCGTTGGAATGAACACTGGAGTGACGGAATGCAGTAGAGGTGTATTTTTGTATCAGCACATTGGCTGCTATGTCTTACTCAGGTCAACGAAAACTTTTGACATCAGCTGGAATACAGAATTAAAATTGTCCCAGGAGGAGAGGTAACAACAGTAATAACAGTGACAGTAACAACACACTCAGACTCCCGCGACTCTCCATCAACTAAATAAAATCGAGTAACGTTAACTGGAATAAATTACTAGAGCTGTCGTGATCGTGAGAGTAAAACATAATTGCTATCAGAATATTTAATTGAGTCAAAAGTTGAACCATACATAGCCCCTTCACAACGATGGCGTTTTTGTATTCTTGATATTCTTATACCATTTTATTTAGCTTAGATGAGATGTCTCGAGCTGAAGGGGTAAATGGAGGCCTCATCTTACACGTCCAGTCCAAAAATTTTCCTGAGCTGAGGAAAATCGTCCGGAGATAACAAGAAATAAAAAAAAATCCATCAGACTGGTGGTTAGCCAGATATCAGAGGATCAAGAATCACTTCAGTCCCATGGCGCGTTTTTTTTTTTTTTTTACTCTTGCTGTCTCCAGGCGATTTATTTCAACTCGAGAAAGGTTTTTTAGAAATGGTGGGGTTAGGTATATCCTTAATATAATTCGTCACTAAGAGTCCAATAAAACCGTTTAACATAATCGTCTTTTGATTGTATGATTAATATTTTGCCTATGTATATGTAGGAGAGAGAGAGAGAGAGAGAGAGAGAGAGAGAGAGAGAGAGAGAGAGAGAGAGTACGTGCCATATCTGTTTTCCAAGCCATCATCTAAGGCAGGGGTCGGGGAACTGGGGTAAATTACCCAAAGTGGGTAAATAAAAAATTTGGGGGTAATGCGTGCGGTATATTGCTGATTTTTCACGTAAATGATACAAGTTTTAGTGAATAAGATGCAAAACTATGTAACGTGTATCATATTTGTTGCTCAGCCGCCCTACTATTGGCAGATGTGTACACAGACGTGACTAATATTTTTATTTTGTTTTTGCCTACTTTAAAGTCTGTGGGTAATTTCATTTTACTCAGATTTTTGGATAATACCATAAAATGTTCCCCGACCCTTGATCTAAGGCGTCAGAGAGAGCGGAGAATGCGGGGATGTGGAAGTAGTGGGAAATAGGCTAGTTCCCCCGATAACGCCTGGCCGGGCATCAGAGAAAACTGGTAGGGAAGCTGTGTTTACCTTCCAGATGGTCTCGCATCTCTGCTGTTTTTCTATCCTTTTCCTTTGTTTTTCTTTTCCACTTTTCTGGAGAGCGTAACGTGGTTTTCGTATTTCTCTCTCTCTCTCTCTCTCTCTCTCTCTCTCTCTCTCTCTCTCTCTCTCTCAGCGATTTTCTTTTTCCCGTGGCTCTTCATTCTTTTTACTTTTCGTAATTTTTGGATTTTTTATTTTTTACTCTTTGGTCTGAAGAAAATATACTCCATTAATTCTAGCCCCAATTTTTTGTCACACCTCTTTCTCGTTGGTTTCTCCTTCATTTCCAGTTATATTAGTTTCCCTTCACCTTTTCATATCATTCGTTTTTATTTCTTGTTTTCACATCCGCCTATTATCTTTTCCCCTCCATTTTCTATCTTTTTCTACCACGTTCATTTGTCATCATCGTCATGTTTTCATCTCATCTTTTTCTCTCTCTTTTTCTTTGGTTTGTCCTCTATATTTCTCGTCCTCTTTTTGTTTTCTCATATTCCTTGTTTTTCTTGGTTCATCTTCCTCATTTCCTGCAGATTTCTTTTCATGTTCTGGTTTTCTCGTATTTCTTTATCTTTCCCCTGTTCTTGTTTGCTCCCTTTTCTACTTTCGCTTCCTCTAATTTTCTCTTACCCCTTTTTCTTCCTCTTGCCTTACTTCCTCTTCCTCTTTTCCTCATGTTTCCCTTTCTTTGCTATCTCTTCCTATCTCTTTCAGTAGCGCTTCCGATTTTCCCTATTTCTCCTCCTCTCTCTTGTTTCCTTTATTATTTTGTCGTTCGTCTCTCCTTATTTTCTGTTATATTTCCCTTTGCCTCTTTATTCTCCCCTTTCCTCCCCCTTTTCTGTTTTGTTCTTTTATTCCTTCATATCTTCTCTTTCTCTTGCTATGCCTACCGTTTCCTCCTTGTTTTATCATTCTTCGTTGTCTCCTCTTATCATTCTCATTTTCCTTCTTGTCTTCCACATCCAGTTTTCTCCTGTTTATATTTCTCTTCCCGTTTTTTTCCTCGTTTTCTCCTGTGGTCTTCATATTTTCCCTCTTTGCTTTTCATTTTCCTTTCTTTAATTCTTGTTCTCTCGTCCTTATCCTGCTTTTTCGTCCTACTTTCCTTCCATTCCTCGTACTTCTATAGTTTTATATTCTTTTTCTTACTCATCATTTGTTAATTCATTTTTTGATGCCTTTATTTGATCTCTTTTGCTTTTTATTTTCAGTTCTGTATCATTTTTATTAATGCCATGCTGTTTTCCTCTTTGTTTCCTTCAGCTTGTTTGCTTCCACCTCCCCCCTTCTCTCCTTCCTTTCCTTCCTCCCTCCCCTTACCTCCTCCATCCCTTATCGGCCTTCACACATGCCTGCTAAATTCATTCTCTCTCTCTCTCTCTCTCTCTCTCTCTCTCTCTCTCTCTCTCTCTCTCTCTCTCTCTCTCTCTCTCTCACTATATTATTTTCAGCTCTGTTTTCCACTTCACCTATGTTTCTGCCGACTACCCCCTTCACTTTCCTGTCTTCCTTTCCCTCTTCTCCTTCCTCCAGTTCCTTCCTTTCCCCCCCTCAATTTCTCCCCTATCGTGCTGGTTCCTCGATCATGTTACTTATCTGAAACTGCCAAAAAAGTATTATAGCTAATACTACCACCACTGCTTATACTAGTACTACTACTACTACTACTACTGCTGCTGCTACAACAACAAAAACAACAACTACTACTACTACGACTACTACTATTTTTTTTTATTACTACCACTACTACTGCTGCTGCTGCTATTACTGCAACTCCTCCTCCTCCTCCTCCCACTACTACTACTGCTACTGCGACTATTGACTATCGGATACGTTTGTGTGAAGCTACAGAACGTGGTGAATGTTTGTGGCGTATCAGATAGAGCTAGGATTCCGGGGGCTTGAATGGTGAGCGAATGGAAGCGTGGCCCATTGGATTGGGCAAATTTGGGCTGTCTGGACATTGCTACTCCTCACCTGCCCTAAGATGGGAAAGGAGGTCCGGATGATGATGATGATGATGATTATCATTATTATTATATTATCATCATCATCATCATCATCATCATCATCATCATCATCACATGTTGTTGCCAGTGGTGGTGGTAGTGGTGTTGGTGATAATGTAATATTGCAATATTTATTTATAATCATTTTTTTTTAGTATTGGTAATTATCATGTCATCGTCGTAACCGTATTTCTCACTATACAGTAAATGTGAGATGGCTACTATCCTGAACCAGGAAAAGGAATGCATAAAAGAAGGGTCAGTATAAACAGTGCATAGTGCCGTGGCCAACATACACACTAACAAATCATTCATGGATTTGAAACGGTTATACCACAATAGGCATAACCGTCTTATATATCGCAGATTATGGAACATCCTTGCGAATCATTGCCAGGTTATAAAATGATACAACCTTGCTTGTGTTCCATTCCATACATATTTCGTTTTATCAGTTTGCATCCTTTGGCAGTGATTTTGTTTTATCAGCTACCATAGATACCTTCCACACGCATGAATATACCAGTAAAGTGCACTTTGACGAGCGAGCGAGTGTTTGTACACTACATAAGCCTATCATCATAATTTCATCTTGGTGTAAACTTTCAACATATCTGGGGAGGTAGTTGAACAGTAACAAAAGAATATTTGAGCTGAAATATTTACTCTTTCTCTCCCTCTTTCACACACACACACACACACACACACACACACACACACACACACACACACACACACACACACACACACACACACACACACACACACACACACACACGCTTTCTTTCTAGATGTGCATATAGCTAGGCGCCGTAGCATTTATCACACGCGCTATGTTCATTGCTCTGCTCCCGACTTGCCGTGCCAACGAACTGCGTCGGTAAACGCTGGGCTATTGATCGAATGATAAAACCTAGAAATGGGGCGATTACCCTTGCTGTTTTCACCCCCTAACCATAGAAAAACGTTCGTGTAGAATTATGAGTGTGATAGCCAATATTTAATTGTTGGAATTAATGCAAGAAAACATTGTGTTACCATAGGAAATCTTTTTAATTCGATTTCATAGTGGAGCATGTCAACTGAAGCCCTCGGTACATTCCCGTGGAAGGCTGGGATTCCAAGGGGTTTCTTTGGTCCCATGAGTAAATATATAGCAAAAAACAAAATTTATTGAATGTATCTACTACCTGCTGAAAGAATCTCTTTTCTATTTCACATGGTAGGAAAGTTATTAGCCTCTAAAAACCATCGCGGTCGGGTCTGGCCGTGTCGTGCCTGGCCGTGTCGTGCCTGGCCGGGTCGTGTCGGGGTGAACGTAAACGTGACTTCGCTCGCTGCGCTCGCTTGCTCGTAATTATTGTTGTTATTAATACTCAGTTTAGAGTTTGGTGGACGTCTGTTAGCAGGTGGATATTGGAGCACATGTAGATAAGTGTTAAGTGATGGTTATTAGAGTGTGATTCTTATTGTGATGTCACTTGTTAATAAACTGTCGGAAGATTTTAAGTACTCTGGTGCAGTGGTGGAAAGAAAGGTAAATATATATGTGAGGGAAGTGGGGATTGAGTGGCATAAGGAAACAACAGGCTAGTACTATGAAGGTCATGATTAAAAAATAAATAAATAAATAAGAACAGAACCTGCCTGAGATCTGCGTTATGTATCATGGTGGGTTTGTTTTCACCTGACGGAACTGGACCACTACCTCCAATTAGTTATGGTTGCGAGAAGTTTGAAGAGCCTTAGGAATGAGGCAGAAGTGAAACTCCTTGATTACTAGTCAGGTCGCCTTTTCAGTCTGAGTAAACTTGTCATCACCTGAGTAAAAAAAGAGTTAAGGATCTTCGTCAGGTCAGAGCAGATGTACTATATTGCTGATGTTAACGTAGCAGTGTGAGGTGGAGAGTGTTTGAAAAGTGTGTGGAGAGAGAGAGAGAGGGGGGGGAGATAGAAGTGCTAAAGAATGTATGTGGGTTACTTACGTTGGATAGGGTTAGTAGTAGAGACCGTGAAAGGTGTGGAGTAAGGAAGGCCGCCGATGAAAGAGTGGAAGACTAAAGTGTGCGTGATGGAAGAAGACTGTAAGTGAAAAATGTTGGAAAGTGAAGCGTGAAACTTTAGGAAACAAATGGACTGAAAAAGAATAAACATGGATGGGTAACGCACGATGTATGGAGAGACACAGGGCAAGGATTATTATTATTATTTTTATTATTATTATTATTATTATTATTATTATTACTACTACTACTACTATTATTTTGTTCTGTCTTCTTCCGTTTGTGAAGCACATCAACAAAGAAAATAATATAACACGTCTAGCCGAAGTGTTTGAAGACGTAAAAAATGAATAAATGAATGTGCGGCCCGTTCCATTAGGGACTTTGTGGTAGTTCTCGTACTTTTATCCTTTCCTTCATCTGTTTCTGTACCATCCCCACCCATCTTGTTTATCACTGAGGTTTAGTATGACAGTGAATTTTTTTTTTTGTATTTTCATTTTTTTTTCCCACGGAGCACCTTATAAAATGTCCAAAAGTGTTTCAGGCCAAAGTAATGTGCTACAGCCACACTTTACATCCCGCCACTGCTCTCACCAAGGCGATGTTTGGAGCCTTTATGTCGCTGTAGAGTTTACGGCGTTAAGAGCTGGCCACCTACTTTATGCCAGGTTGGATACAGATCACGTTTTGTAGTATTTTGGCTGTAATTTTGAAGGTGTTTGAGTTTGTATAATGTCACAGAAGGAAAAACTGTGTGCTATCTATACCCAGCTTAATTGAGATAATCTAACCTGACTTAAGCTAACCTAATGTAACTACCCATTCTAACTTCACTTATCGTGACCGAAATTCATTTAACCTAGATTAACTCACCCTAAGAAAAGGTAACCATAACCCAGCGTAAGGTAATAACCGGGCTCGATGCAACTTACAGGCTAACCATAATTTCCCCAAGCCTGCACATCACCTAAGTTATGGTAACCCTATTCAGCCTGACTTATATTAACACTGCCCAGCCTTACCTCCTAACCTAACCTAAAGCTAAAATAGACTAATCTAATTTAACCACATCATTTGTAGTAACGTGTAAGTTCGCAGTGGGGAGCATAATGGCACACTTTTTTTTTTTTTTTACATACAACGAGGTGTGTGTGTGTGTGTGTGTGTGTGTGTGTGTGTGTGTGTGTGTGTGTGTGTGTGTAATAGTAATACATGATTTATTCATAGTCTGCAGCCGTATGCTGAAAATGTACTTATTATGAGTGCATAGTGTGATGTGAATGTTGAATGATCCTCGGAGCTGTTGTTCAGATAACAAATAATTTAAGAGCATTAAAACTTAAGTGCTTTGAATATGGACAGCATGGAGCAATATGATGCAAAGAAACGAACAGAGTAAAGAGGAGCTTCCCGGTATATCGCTGGTTTGGCTAGAAAACGCATTATGATAATTCTTTAGTGAGTGACAGTGTGTTTAAAGTGTTTACTGATGACGTCTTTCGTGCTGCTTTCCTTGCGTCTCATAGTTATTCATTTATTTATTTCTTATTTATTTATTTTGTGTCTGTACCTGTCTGTCAGCATACATCTTTTCTGTGTATCGTCCATCTCTCTCGCTCCGTCTGTCTGTCCATCCATGCCAGTTCATATCTGTATCCCTTTCTCCATCCCTTTCTGTCTCTCTCCTGTCCTTCAGTCTATCCCATTTTCCGCCCGTCCTGTGCGTCCCATTGCAGCATCTGTCCGTCTGTCTGGCCGTCCACTATGTCCCGTTTTCAGCATCGTCTGTTTGTTTGTCCGTCCGTCTGTCTGTCCGTTCCATTTTCTGTCCCTCTCCTATCCTTCTGTCCATTCAGTTTCTTTTGGTCTTATCAGTACCACTTTCAGGCTGTCCGTCTGTGTCCATCCCATTTTCTTTCTCCTGTTCGTCCCACTTTCTGTCTGTCCGTCTGCCTGTCTTTCTGTCCCCATTTTTTCAGCGCGTGTCCGTCCGTTTGTGTGTGTGTATGTCCCTAGAGGCGGAGGTAGGCGGAGTGGGGATGTCGTAAAGGGAGAGCGTGTGGCGGCGAGAATGAAAGAAGGAAGAGGGAATGGTGGAGGAGAATAGGTGCTAAAGGCTTTATGGGTGTAGCAGAATGGCAGTGGCAGAGTGTAGGTGTAAGTGTATTGTAGGTGGGTGTGGGTAGTATGATGTGGGTGTGCATATGGTGAGCGCTGGTAGGTGTACAACGGTGCTGGTTGTAAGGTGTAGTTATACGTGTGTGTGTGTGTGTGTGTGTGTGTGTGTGTGTGTGTGTGTGTGTGTGTGTGGGAGTAGGATGTGGGTAATAAGTGTGGGTAGGTTGACGAATGAAGAAGTGAAGGAACGTTGTGGGGTAGATGTGGATGTGGTTGAAAAGATTAGGAGAAATACACTGAGGTGGTTTGGACATGTGGAGAGAATGGAGAATGAAAGACTGACTAAGAGGGTGTATGTAGGTGAGGTGGAGGGAGGGAGAGGGAGGGGTAGACCGAGGATGAGGTGGAGGGATGGAGTTGAGAGGTATATGAGGGAGGGGGGGTGAGTTGGGGGGAGGGTAGTCGAATGGTGGGTGACAGAGTGACTTGGAGGCGTTTTGTCTGCGGCCATCCTTTGCGGGATTAGGGCGTCGGGCTATAGATAGATAGATAGATAGTAAAGTGTAGTTAACCAAGTGTACTGTATGTGTGGTTGGATGAAGGTGGATGTTGAGGGGTGTGGGTGTGGGTAGTAAGGAGTAGTTGCAAAAAGATGTAGGAGGATGTGGGTGTGTGATACTATTGGTACTGTATAATATGGGCGGGTGTCGTTGGATGTGGCTGTAAGTGTTGACAATAAGATTTAACTGTTGGTGAGTGTAAGTAAGCACGGATATGAGTAGTAATATGTAATTATAAGTGGATGTGCATGTGGGTGTGGACGTGGGTAGTAAGATGTAGGTGAGGGTTGTGGATGTGGGTTGTAATGTGTAACTAGGAAGGTGTAGATAGATGTGGATGTGAGGTGTTGTTAGTAAGGTGTACAGGGTGTCTCAGAAGTAGTGCAGTGTTGTATTTATTTACGGTGCACATAACACAGGCGGTGCAAACAGATAAACACATATACTGTGTACTTGTATTTTGTAAGCCTTGAAGAAACTTTGTATGTAGTATATAATGTAAGGCTTGCCTTTTTGAAATCTGTATCTTACATATATGAAAAATTACTTGGAGCGTGAATGCCGTAGCTATTCTTTCACTCCTCTTATCCGTAACATTATAGTGGGTTCGTTTTCATCCGACGAAGCTGAGCCACTACCACAGTGTCGGTACCAAGACGAAGTTGTATGAAACTCGATGAGATCTGGTAAAAATAACTGAGCTGAAATGGGCTAGGGATCCATGTCAGGTTAGAACGAAGGCCCTATACGCCCACCAGTACAGTCTTCAGACTCACAAGCTACTTCAGCATCTGCAAGACACTCTTCATATTTCTTGTACATCCTCTTACTTTAAATTGCTCTGATGAAGTGTCGACTGTAGATGCACAGAGGGTTGTAAAATCTTTACTAAATTGTATAAAATCGTCTAGACACAGCAAGAATGTACCTAAAATGACGTATTGCAGCTGTTAAATAATTGTGTGTGTGTGGAGGGGTGAGTGTGTGTGGGGGTGTGTATCTGTCTGCCTGCCTGTTTGTCTGTGTGCGTGTGTGTGTGTGTGTGTGTGTGTGTGTGTGTGTGTGTGTGTGCGTGTGTGCGTGCTTGCATGCGTGCGTCTGTGTGTGCGCGTGCGTGCGTTCGTGCGTGCACGCGTGTGTGTGTGTGTGTGTGTGAGAGAGAGAGAGAGAGAGAGAGACATGGGGGGATCCGAAATGGCCGCGTAGATATTGCTTTTGCTGTTATTGTTGTTGTTCTTTAACAGGACGAAGACAGAATTTGTCGGCCGTTTTGGAAGGAAAATATATGCTTGCTCATGACTGAAGAAATCGGGGAGAAAGGTGGTAGATCGTCATGGAATATTTAAAAAATGAATGAGGGAGAGAGAGAGAGAGAATATTGTGAAAGTAACGTAATCTAGATCTTTATCTATTTATACGTTCAGAGTTACTCAGGTCTCACATTTTGTATATTTCGAGAAGTATGGTAGGCTGCTGCCATGATGATGAGTATAGTTAATGCACTTGGTCATGCTCGTCCATCATTTTGAAACTGCGATGCAACTTAATAGGAAAAAAAATGCCATGGTACAAAGTGGCGTACACGTGTTGTTTATTACATTTATTAGTGTCAGGACGATTGATGCAGGAGAGGAGCATGATGTTGCTGTAGAAACTAAAACATATGGCAATGAAATACGTGACGTGACAAAATTGTACAGGTAGTAGAGAAGTTGGCGTTATTGTATTTTATTTTAACATTTTCTTGCTGCAGGACATTGGTTTACGTAGAATGCCAATGGTGAAATATCTGAAATGATGGAGTTTCTTCTAGGCTTCACTCTGATGGGTCTGTCCCGGGTTGAACAGAACAGTATGGCGGCACCGGGAGTAATGTAATATTCCGTCATGCTGCTGAAGGCCTTCCTGGATATTCTCCAAGTCATGCATTACGAAGTTCTCTCCCTAACTAAGCTGAATTAAACAGGCTGGATTTAGTACAACGGAAATAGTCATCGTAGAGCGTAACTATGTTTTCAAGCCTGTTGGTGTAAGAGGTTAAGTTTATTTAGAGTTTCAGACAGTTTGTGTTTACCAACATATCATCATCATCATCCTTGTCGTCGTCGTCGTCGTCGTCATCGTCGTCGTCCTCACCACATTTCCACAGTTACAAATGGGGTGCTTAGTATTCAGAAAGAGGAAAAACACACACGGAAATTCAATATCATTCAAATCTTGGAGTGCCAAGTAAAAACGTTCCACACCCCCGTCCATTGGTCCGTCACCCACACCTCCATAATTCCCTGCACAGACTGGTATATTTCACACCGAATTTTCATCAGCATGGGAGGATTTCTACCACTTCTTCCTTATCAGTTTGTTTCTCTATCTGGGACATTAAGGTATTTTTGTACCGGTATGTTATTTATGCCACCTGTGTTGATAAAAGAACGACAAAAAAGATAGAGTGTGAAGGTCTGATAGTCAAAATATGTCATTAAAGAAGTGGTATTAAACTTGTTAACCTTAAAAGAATTCGACCCCTCATTGTACAATTGCTAATAGTAGTGTCGACCCACTTTTTAACCAAGCAGTTATGAAAAACCCTTGCACAGTATTCTGAAAACTTCGCCGAGTTCCCGAGATCGCAATAGAGTTCCCGAGATCGCAATACTGGGTTTCAAAAGTCACTGCCCACACGAATGTTATGTATAGTATAAGGGTCAGAGTCATTACTTACCAGTTGTACCTATCCCTGGCGTATTGATTCCTTTATTACGGTGATTTTCTTTTCTCAGCATATGTTCTTTCAGCAGGAGAGACTTCAAAATAGAGGCATTAAATATAACCCTCATTGCCCTGTTCACTGCGATGGTTCTATCCAGTAGTGAATAAAACCGCCTGCCTGAAGCAAGAGTAATCCCTTCCAAAGTTATCGTGGTGAAAAGTTGCTATGTACACACTGACGAGCTGTTGGTGAGATTTTTTTAATGTGTTTTATAGATCTCTCTCTCTCTCTCTCTCTCTCTCTCTCTCTCTCTCTCTCTCTCTCTCTCTCTCTCTCTCTCTCTCTCTGTGTGTGTGTGTGTGTGTGTAATAGCTCACACACACACACACACACACACACACACACACACACACACACACACACACACACACACACACACACACACACACACACACACACACACACACACACACACACACACACACACACACCTATGTTCAAACTCAAAGGGCTCGATTGTGTGTGTCTGCACTCACGTATGCACACACACACACACACACACACACACACACACACACACACACACACACACACACACACACACAGCGTCTGATTTCCAGACACCCGACTGTGTGTTGTGGGGGGGGGGGGTCCTCTACTCATCAGCATACGGTCTGGCTTAAATGGTGAGGCTCTGTGCGAGTCTCTCTCTCTCTCTCTCTCTCTCTCTCTCTCTCTCTCTCTCTCTCTCTCTCTCATGTAACTGTCAGTTATACTGTTGGTTTTTAGTTTGAATGCATGCATTTATGTATGTACTGTAGCCTACATATGCATTGATGTATATATATTTTTGTTCTGTATGTGAGTATGCAACGAAACTCTGAGAATTATAATGAAATTTTGCAGACGCCACCATTAGTTGTCCAACAGATGACGTTCCCAGTTTTTGAGCAGATTGACATCTTCCTGGGGCTGTTTTGGTCATGTTCCTGCACTGGCTTCGTTGGTGAAGTGTGGGCGGCAAGGCGCGTAGTCATCCAGTTTAGCAGTCGGTGTGCATGAACATCGTTGTGTGTGTGTGTGTGTGTGTGTGTGTGTACAGTATCCATGTATGTATGTACAGTGTGCATGTATATATGTACAGTATGCTTGTATGTATGTCAGTAAATATGTATGTATGTAAAGTATTTATGTATGTATGTAAGAATGAATGTTAGTTTATATTTGTCGCGCCATAGGCGTCCAAAAAATTGCTTACCGTATCTCTAATTGTATTACTCACTCACTCACCTGATCTTTCACTCACTCACTCACTCACCTGATCTTTCATTCACTCACTCACTCACCTGATCTTTCATTCACTCACTCACTCACCCATCACTTGAGTTACTATACCTTTCTGAAGAATGGATTTTAGACCTATGAGGTGTATGTTAGGAAAACGTAATTTTCAACAGGAATAGACTTCAAAAGTGATCCGTTCAAAGCCATTATGCATGGCCTTTTTTTTTTCTCTCAAGAACAAAATTTTGCACACTGGCAGACCTTCACTCAGGCCAGGTTATAGGCAGAGTGGGACACCCGATACCAGTGAAGCGGTCCCCGAGGTACCGGTCAAAACGAGTATGCACGGCCATAGCTTTTTACGTGGGAGCACGAAGTTTGGCAGTGATTGACCTTCACCCGGATCAGGTTTTAAGTAGGGTTTTAGGTCTGGAATCTTCAGCCCCCCACGGAGGGAGGGGATGGGGGTGGAAACCGCGAGGGGATAACGCGTTTTATTTTAACCTAAAAACAAAATCTTGCTCAATGGTAGACGTCCACCCGGACCAAGGGTTAATAAGTGTAGGACCCCTTAGGGCCGCCCCCCCTCCCCACACGTACTGCAAATAATTTCTTTTCCTATATAAAATTGTTGTGGTGGCTGCAGCTATCATAGATCTCCCTTGTCCTGTACTTCGAATTTATAAAGCACATTCTACGTTAACAGCTCACTCAAGTTAACGGTACATATTCTGCCAGTGCATACCTTGTCTTTTATAGAGTCACTCGACCGCATACTCACAGGCTTAGCAGGCTCTCTGGCGCCTCCTCCCTAGCCGTTTTCATTTCTTACTACAGGACATTCTATGTTGGCCATATCATTCTTATATCGACGCATACTGTATTAACTTTAAAGAGAACATTAACAAACCAGATGCAGCAATAAACTAGTAAGGAAGAGGTGCTAGGGAGCCTCCTCAGCCATCGATATTACGGCCCAGAGTCTCTGATAACCCTGCTATTATTGTTATTGTCAAACTGAACAAAATGTCATCTTCATCATCGTCGTCGTTGTCATCGTCTTTGTCATCTTCTTTGTCATCGTCATCACCATCACCCATCCTAATCCAGAAACAAGAAAAGGAATCATCCAAGCAAGAACCCCCAGTTGTATAAGTACTGTTTGACAAGCCTTTAATAACAGGATATGGATAAAATAAAGGAAATTATGAAACTGGGAAGAGTACTAATTTTTCCTACACGCACAGTTACCGAACACGAAATTACTCGTTTCAGATGCTATATCATTGCTGAGTAACATTAAGTCTCCAAGTGAACCTAATCTTCTACATTATTTTTTTTCCTTTATCGTGAAAGATATTCAAGTATTCAATTTTTTTTTGGAAATTAACATGAGAGAGAGAGAGGGGGGGGGGAGGGGGCAGTACTTTCCCCTGTAATGGATTTTCGATGCTTCGGGTGTATAATGTCCGAAGCTTGTCGTACCGCCAGACTTGCCTAGTTTTTTAACTCGTTTCCTTTTATTGTATGCCCTTATTAGTGTTTTCTAGCACCAGTTTATTTTTTATTGTTTTTTTTTTTAAACACTTCGTTTCTTTATATAAATTAGAGGTTTCATTATCATTATCCTTTTCCTTTCCTCATTGCATTTTTTGTAATCGTCCCTTTTCTTTTAGCTCTTATTAGTTTTTCTTACCTTCCTCTTTCTTTGCTTTCTAGTTTTAGTTTTTCATTATCTTCATATTTCTTAACTTGGTATCTATCTATCTATCTACTTATCTATGTCTGTCTATCTACTGTATCTGTCGATCTATCTATCTATCTATCTATCTATCTATATATATATAATGTCAAAAAATGAGGTTTTGAGAAAAATGCATTAAAAAGTTTGCAGACATTACTAAGATTCAGCTAAGAAGATCAATCAATCAATCAATCAATCATTTCCTGTGGCACCCTCGGGGATGCATAGGGCCTCGATGAACTCACACCACCACATCCTATCTTGTGCTAACTCCTCAAGATCTCCCCAACACTCATCTCCAGCTTCCCGTCTCATTGTCCTCACCCACGTCTCTTTTGGCCTTCCTCTACCTCTCCTACCAAGTGCCACCCACCCTGGTGTACCTCGTACTATTCCCTGTCTCCTATACACATGTCCTAGCCACTTCCATCGTGAGAATCTAACATATTCATCGACCGGCTGCACTCCCGTTATTTCTCTAATTCTACTATTTGGTATCCTTTCCCACCACTTAACTCCTAATATTCTTCTAAGTGCTTTATTTTCAAACACCAAGAATTTATTTTCCATAGTCACTGTGCTGTACCAAGACTCGTGTCCATAAATTAAGATACTCCTAACCATTACCTTATAAAGTCTGATTTTTGTATGCACAGAGAAATTGTTATTATTCCAAATATTTTTAAGCATTCCCATTGCCTGATTAGCCTTCTTTAACCTTTCCTCGAATTCAAAGTTCAAAGAACCATCCTTGGCTAAATAAGTACCTAAATATTTAAACCTATCAACTTGCTTTACAACCATACCTCCAATTACACATTCCTGCGCATTTTCCATATTCATATTGATTATTTCAGTTTTTCCACAATTAATAACCAAACCCACCTTGCGACCTTCACTCACCAAACAGTCCAACACTCTCTGCATCTCTTCTGGCCCATCACAGATCAAAACTATATCATCTGCATAATCTAAATCCAAAAGTTTCCTGTTCTCTCCCCAAAGTATACCTGCACCGGTTTCTGTTCCAACGCGTTTCATAATGTAATCAATGACCAATATAAATAGTAAAGGCGATAGAACACCACCTTGAATTACTCCGGACTTGACCTCAAACGAATCATTCAGACAACCATCAACCATCACTTTACAAAATGTGTCCTCATGCATGTTCATAATGACCCTCACAAACTCCTCTGGTATTCCATAATGTCTCATGATCTTCCCCATAGTCTCTCTCGAAACACTATCAAAAGCCTTTTCAAAATCAACAAAACAAAGACTTAACGGTACTCTCATTTCATTAACTTGCTGCATCAAATGCCTGACTATAAAGATCTGATCAATGCAACCACGTCCCTTTCTAAAACCAGCCTGTTCATCCCTCAGAATACCCTCAACCACTGGCTCCAACCTATTTAACAACACTGTACTGAAAACTTTCAAAGCTATCGGTGACAAAGAGATTCCCCTCCAATTACCACATTCACTCAGGTCTCCCTTCTTCGGAACTTTAACAATTACACCATTCTTCCAAACTGATGGTAGTAACCCCGTCACCCATATCTTATTGAATAGCTTGGTCAAGATCATTATTAATCTATCCCCCTCCACTTTAAACATTTCCGGAAATAAACCATCCTCCCCTGGTGCCTTATTATTCTTTAACTGTTTTACTGCTTTCTCCACTTCTGCAAGCCTCAACTCTCCTGTATCTATATTTAAATGTTCCTGAGCAGACGGTATATCCTCTTCTGGTGGTATTGGTCTATTAAGAACTGTCTCAAAATGCTCTTTCCATCTATTTTTAATATCTCCATCTTTGGTCAATAAATTTCCTTCCCTGTCTCTAACTGGTATTTCCTTGCGCTTACCTGCATTACCACTCAGTTCTCTAATCGATTCATATGCTATTCTTTGACTCTGTCCATCATTTTTGTTTATTAAGATTTCAGTCTCTGCAACCTTTTCATCCACACATCTTCTTTTATCTCTCCTAACTAACCTTCTTACTTCTGAATTCAAACTCCAGTACGCAGCTCTTGCTAATTCAATCTCTTGTTCATCAATGCATTGCATCTCACTCCTCAATTTAGCCTCACCTCTCTTTTTTATCATATCCCACGTTTCCTCTGATATCCATTTCTTTCTCCTGAAGCTATGTCTCCTTCCAATCGTACATTCAGCAGTCTCATGCAAAACTTTGTTCACATCCTCCCACATCTCATCTACACTTCTCTCCCCCTCTTCCAACGTTTCCAACACCAAAAACCTATTTCTGCATTCTAATCTGAATTCCTCCTTTTCTTCTCCTTCTCTTCTAACCTTAACAATATCGTATCTACCAACACCAGATTTTTCCTTCTTCTGATTTTTAAGTTTTAAACCTTATTTTTGCAATGCTGAGTTGATGGTCACTACCAATATCCGCTCCCCGTTTAACATGAACATCTAGCAGAGAACTTCTATGCCTCCTACTGATAGCGATGTGATCAATCTGATTTTTATATTTTCCACACGGCGACACCCAAGTTGTCTTGTGTATATTGCAATGCTGAAAGAGTGTGCCCCGATGACTAAGTCATTTGCTAGACAGAAGCTTCCAAACCTCACTCCGTTTTCACTCATCCTACTACCAACTCCCATCTTACCCATACATGCCTCAAATCCCTCATTTGAACAGCCCATTACTGCATTAAAGTCTCCAACGCAGATCAAAACATCATGTCTAGGTACCCTTCTTACTCCTTCTTGCAACTTTTCATAAAATGTGTCTTTCCTTTCATCGAGTGCATCATTAGTAGGTGCATAACACACAAACAGACTGATGTTGCCATGATTTGATTTAAACCGTGCGTATAACAGTCGCTCATCTATAGGATCCCACTCACATAAAGCCTTATTTGCCTTACAACCCAGCAACAATCCTACTCCCTGATAATGCATTCCGTCCTGTCGACCAGATATCAATAAACGTATACCATCCTCCAAATCCAACTTATCGACTCCAGTTAATCTAGTTTCTGTCAGAGCACAAATATCAAGTCCGTAATTTTGAAAAACCTTCACTAACTCATCGATTTTACCGTCATGATTTAGCGTTCTCACATTCCAGTTACCAATTTTAATTGTATTTTTTGCATTGACATAGGAATTAGATTGTAATTGATGCAACCGTGAGATTCTTAGCACCCCCTGCCCATTTAAGGGCTGCACGGGACTGGGGGCCATTATTGTTCTTTCAGAGTCCATCAAGAAGAACAGACATAAAAGTAATTTTTTCATTGTTGTTTAAGCCAAGTAGAAGTCACATAAAGCCTTTTCAGTAACTACAAGCTGTTTTGCATTGTGAAAATATATATATATATATGTAGAGAATATTTTCCTGTGACACTGATTTTTTTTTTCATATTCGGTAATATTTAGCACATTTTTAAAATAAAATTATTGTTCCGTGTTTTTATTTGAATATTAAATATACCTAGTGTAATTTCCTTATCTTAGTTAATACTTCCATTGCTTATAAACAATATTTTGAAAATTATATATATTTTCATAAAAATCATTCCTTAATTGAAACATTGACCAGATAAGACAATCATTTTTCAGTATTTTAAGACTAATGAGATATTACACTCTGGTGTCATCATCTGAATAATCATCATCTACACCATCTGCCGCCTGTAAGCTCCTATAGAAATGTCTACTTCCAGCAGAAACCAAAGGAAGGAGATCGAACAGGTCCTTCAGCATTTTAGGCGCGTTTCCACGATTTGTCTTCTAGTTGTGTTATAGCATCCTCCCTAAGACTCTGGCGACATTGGCCTTTGTAGCACTGGAAGACATGTTTTGCAAGCCCCCTGGTACCCTTATCTCTATAGGAGCAATTTTTGACATTGGCGCTTCTTGCATTCAGCCATATATATATATATATATATATATATATATATATATATATATATATATATATATATATATATATATATATATATTATAACTTGTTTACCTTTTTCTTTTGCTCTTAACATAATTGCCTGTAGCACCAGTCGAGCAGGGCAGTACTCCCGAGGTGGATGGAAAGCTGATGACAGGGAGTGCTGGAGCTCCCGTTTCATCAGCCCTCAGGACTAGTTCCTGACCATCCCCCTTGGCTGAACTTTTTCAGTGTCTCAGTTACACAGAGAGTAGGCCAGCATGCTCTCCAGTACAAATTTCTCTAACTATCTTCACCAAACTGCATGCACAGTACACACTACACTTCCTATTCAAAAATCAACAAAAATGGCGTCTACTAATCAAGCCTCGGAGTCCCCAGAGGGGGGGACCATAAATGCCCCCGCCATTTGCCCCTCTCCCGGTGATGACTCGAGGTGCCTGGAACCACTGTCTGACTCTCTTCTTCTTCATTTCTGCAACATTCGCGGCCTTTCATCAAACTTTCGCTCTGTTGAGCACCACCTCTCCTCCTCTAAACCTCACCTTCTTTTTCTAACGGAGACTCAGCTGTCTGAGGCAACCGACAGCAAACCCTTTTCTGTATCCTCCTACTTTCTCTATACTCATTTCAAAGCCAAAGGTGGCTGTTGTGTATACATACGCAACGATTTATCTTGCTCTCGTGTTCCTGAACTTGATTCTTCTGAATTCTCCACACTCTGGCTTCGGCTTTCCTGTCATTCTCTGACTAAATATATCTGTGCTGTTTACTTATCCCCTAATTCTACTGACTATCAAAAATTCTTCGACTATCTTACTTCTACGATGGAACACATTCTGTCCATTTCTCCTTTCTCTGAAATCTCCATTCTTGGAGATTTCAATGTTCACCACCACCTTTGGCTCTCCTCTCCTTTCACGGATCCACCTGGTGAACAAGCCTACATCTTTTCTATCCTTAATGACCTAGAGCAGCTTGTACAGCACCCTACCCGTATCCCTGACCGCCTTGGAGAGAGCTCCAACATACTTGACCTCTTCCTCACAACTAATCCTTCTGCTTACTCCGTTAATCTTTTCTCTCCGTTGGGCTCCTCCGATCACAACCTTATTACCTTAACCTGTCCTATCACTCCAGTGCGGCCTGTGGACCCTCCAGGGAAACGTCGTCTGTGGCATTTTGGAGCCGCGAACTGGGAGGCCCTCAGGCAGTACTTCTTTGATTTTCCCTGGAATGATTATTGCTTCCATGGCCGTGAGCCATCTGAGTGTGCCTTGCGCATTACGGAGGTTATTCTCTCGGGCATGGAAGCATACATTCCTTTCTCATATCCTTTGACTAACGCAAGAAAGCCTTGGTTTAATCACGCTTGTTCTAATGCTGTCCGCAACAAGGAGAAGGCCTACAAAAGGTACCGGAGCCAACCCACCCCTGAATCACATCATCTTTACGTTTCTGCCCGGAATCGTGCTAAGTCTGTTCTTCGCTCTACTAAAAATAATTTCATCCATACTAAATGCTCTCAACTCTCCAACTCGAATTCTTCCCGCTCCTTCTGGCACCTTGCCAAAAATCTTTCTAACAACTTTACCTCATCATCCTTCCCTCCTCTTTTTCTACTCTGATGGTTCTGTAGCTATTTCTTCTACTGATAAAGCAGATCTCTTCGCACAGAACTTTCTCCTCCAATTCCACCTTAGACGATTCCGGTGCTGTTCCTCCATCACTTCTCCCCTCTGACTTCCTCATGGCTGACATTAAAATTTCTTCAGTTGATGTATTTTCTGCCATCACTGGCCTCAGTACTAACAAGGCATATGGGCCTGATGGGGTCCCTCCTGTTGTTCTCAAGAACTGTGCTTCTGTGCTTACACCCTGCCTAGGCAAACTCTTTCGCCTTTGTCTGTCAACTTGTACCTTTCCTTCTTGCTGGAAGTTTGCTCTCATTCAGCCAGTCCCAAAGAAGGGTGACCACTCCCAACCCTCCAACTATCGTCCAATTGCTTTAACGTCCTGTATTTCAAAAGTTTTCGAGTCAATTCTTAATAGAAAAATTTTAAGGCATCTTTCCTATCACAACCTTCTTTCTGATCGTCAGTATGGGTTCCGTCAGGGACGCTCCACTGGCGATCTTCTCACCTACCTTTCAGACTCCTGGTCATCTTCCTTTCGGGACTTTGGCGAAAGCTTTGCCATTGCACTTGACCTCAAAGGCTTTCGATCGAGTCTGGCATAAATCTTTAATTTCCAAACTGCCCTCCTACGGTTTCTATCCTTCTATCTGTGCCTTCATCGCTAGCTTCCTTTCTGGTCGTTCTATAGCCGCTGTTGTAGACGGCCATCGTTCTTCTCCTAGACCTATCAACAGTGGTGTTCCTCAGGGCTCTGTCCTATCACCAACTCTCTTCCTTTTATTCATCAATGATCTTCTAAGCTGTACATCTAACCCTTTCCACTCATACGCTGATGACTCCACCCTTCACCTTTCCATTCGGTTCCCGCAACGCCCATCTCAACAGTTACTTCAAGAAACAAGGGATGAGGCTATGGCACACCTAATGTCTGACATGGCTCGTATCGCTGACTGGGGTAAAAATAATATGGTTGTCTTTAATGCATCTAAGACTCAGTTCTTACACCTATCAACCCGACAAAATCTTCCACAGGTATACCCATTAATGTTTAATAATATTCAGCTTAATCCTGCATCATCCTTGAACATGCTTGGGGTTTCATTTACTCGGGACTTATCTTGGAAAGACCATATTACATCTCTTGTAAAATCTGCTTCCAAGAGATTGGGTGTGCTAAGCCGACTCCGCTCTTTCTTTACCCCTGCACAAATGTTGACTCTATACAGAGGTTTTATCCGCCCCTGTGTGGAGTACAACTCTCATGTGTGGGGGGGCTCCTCACATACAGCTCTTCTCAATAGGGTGGAGTCAAAGGCTTTTCGTCTCATTAACTCTCCTCCTCTTACTGACTCCCTTCAACCTGTCTCTTCGCCGCACTGTTGCATCTTTATCTCTTTTCTATCGCTACTTTAATGGTCACTGCTCCTCTGAACTGTCTGCTTGCATTCCTCCACCTCTACGACGGGCGCGTAGCACCCGTCTGGCAGCAAACTCTCATCCCTTTTCTGTCCAACTCTCTAATGCAAGAGTTAACCGTTACTCCCAGTCTTTCATTTATGCAACAGGTCAGCTCTGGAACTGTCTCCCTCTATCTGTTTTTCCTGCTGCCTATGATCTCCAGTCTTTCAAACGCAGTGTGTCCAGGCATCTCAAAATGATCGGATCTTGAATTTGGCTCTCTATTGTATTTTGTTTTTCTCTTGGAGGGAACTGTTACTGCGGGCCATGGCCTTTGGTTCCTTCTTCCTCGCATAAAAAAAAAAAAAAAAATTAAATGTTGAAGACCAGAAACTTGTTTTTCCTTTCCTGTTTGAATTTTAGCACCATTCATTTTCCCTACGTTCATATTATAATCGTTACAGTCTTCCGTTGTGTTTCAGCTTAGAGTTTTTTTCCGTCTTCCGTTTTGTATTTTACTCATGTTTTTACTCTGTTTTTTACCCGTCTTCTTTGTCTCATCTCGCTAGTTTTGATAACAAACTGGTTGATAATTTTTTTTCACATTCCTTAATCCCGGTTATCATAATTCTTTTTCATTACATTTCCGCTTCTTTACTCTCCTTTTGTCCTGCTTTCTTTATTTTCTTATATTTTCTTTTTTCTCATGTGCTGGGATACGACTCTCTCTCTCTCTCTCTCTCCTTACCCTTCCCGCGTCCCTACTCCCTTCGTTCTAACCCAAGTCACGTCAGACAGAAGCCGCGGACATCCACTGATAAGGCTTATCTGTCCATCACTCGGTGTTACGAGGCTGTTTGTAATCTCCCCTTATCTGGTCCAGGTAAATAAAGGGGAGGTTGGTTTAACAGGCACGGGGAGAGGCTGGATTAGGGCTGGTGACTGGCTTGTGACGAGGTGCTGGGTTGTTAGATACTGTATGAGAGAGAGAGAGAGAGAGAGAGAGAGAGAGAGAGAGAGAGAACTACCGTACGTAAAGGGAAGATGAACAATGCAAGTGACGGAAGCGACAAAAATTAAGTGAGTACATGAGAAAGACAGACAGTCAGACAGAGAGACAGAGAGTGCGCCTGTGCATGCGTGTGTGTGTGTGTATTTTGAGTGTGTGTGTGTGTGTGTGTGTGTGTGTGTGTGTGTGTGTGTGTGTGTGTGTTTCCTTTTTACTACCTATTTTTTAACTCCATCTCTGACATAGAAATAAGCTTAATCCTCTGTAATTGTTTTTTCCCTGTTCTTTACATTTTTTCATCATATTCTTCCCTCCATTTCTTCCTAATGGCCTCTTTTGTTTCCGCTTCCCCGCATCTTACCTTCATCCCTCCCTTTTAACCTCCGCCAACAAAGCTGCAGGAGGTTATATATTCACCTACGTTTGCCTGTTTGTCCAGACGTTATCTCCAAAAGTTCTCGATGAATTTCAATGAGATTTGGTGGAAGGGTGGGCCATGGGCCAAGAAAGATTTGATTACATTTGGGGGCGGATCCAGATTCGGATCCTATGTATAATATCTCCAAAAATTCTCAATGAATTTTCAGTAAAATATCTGGAAGTGTGGACCATGGGTCAAGGAACAATTGATTAAATTTTGGGGCGGATCAGGTCCTATGTTTTCCACACAATGTCTCCACGGATCCGGATTCGGATGCATTTTAATGGCATTGGCGGATGTGTGCTCTTTCTGAATGTTCTCTAGTTTCCTCTTGTTTCTTACATACCTTTATCTATCTCCTCTTTTGCCTTCTCTCTCTCTCTCTCTCTCTCTCTCTCTCTCTCTCTCTCTCTCTCTCTCTCTCTCTCTCTCTCTCTCAGACATACGACCAGTGCGAGACAAGAGTGCGAGATTGCCCTCACTCCCATCAAGGTCAAATGAACTGGAGTGCGAATGAGAGTGGTGGTGTGAGGAGGAAGAGGAGGAGGAAGAGGAAGAACAAGAAAGAGGATGAGGAGAAGAAGAAGGAGGCAGATAATCAGTTTTAACCAACTCCCAGTCTTCCCTTGCTGAACGACCCGCAACCGTCAGTGTTTTATTCAGGTCCCCAATGTACGTAAAAAGAAGAGCTCAGGAAGTATAGAGTACGGGGGATAGACGGGGAGAGTGAGTGTGAGGAAGTGGTGGAGTGGAAGAGTGAGTGTGAGGAAGGGGTGGAGTGGAAGAGTGAGTGTGAGGAAGTGGTGGAGTGGAAGAGTGAGTGTGAGGAAGTGGTGGAGTGGAAGAGTGAGTGTGAGGAAGTGGTGGAGTGGAAGAGTGAGTGTGAGGAAGTGGTGGAGTGGAAAAGTGAGTGTGAGGAAGTGGTGGAGTGGAAGAGTGAGTGTGAGGAAGTGATAGGGAGGAAGAGTGAGTGTGAGGAAGGGGTGGAGTGGAAGAGTGAGTGTGAGGAAGTGATGGAGTGGAAGAGTGAGTGTGAGGAAGTGGTGGAGTGGAAGAGTGAGTGTGAGGAAGTGGTGGAGTGGAGGAGTGAGAAGGACGAGAGCAAAAAGAGTGAAATATACTGAGTGAGGAGAAATGGGTGAAAAGAGTGGACTGTTTCCTTCTCTCTCTCTAAAAAAAAAGAAGAAAAAAATAGGCTGGGAGTTTGCAAAGATTTTTTCACCTCCAAAAAAGATGAACGAAAGAAACCTGAAATCTAGATCCCATTTTTTTTTAGAGAGAGAGAGAGAGAGAGAGAGAGAGAGAGAGAGAGAGTGGGACATACTGACTGAAAAAGAAAAAAAAAGACATGATACAGGCAGTGAGAAAGACAGGCTGGTGTGGAGGAGAGTATGAGGAATGTGAAAAAAAAAAAGTTGGAAGAGGGCAAAATTGTTTAGTATGAAGGGTGAAGGATATGTTGGAATGAGTGATACTGTACTGTAAAAAGGAATAGTAATAAAGTTGATGGAATGAAAGAGAGTGAAAGGGAGTAAGAATTGGTGTGTGTGTGTGTGTGTGTGTGTGTGTGTGTGTGTGTGTGTGTGTGTGAGTGTGATATAAATTCCTCACCTATTTTCGCATTAAAGCCGAGACGTAAGGACCAATCCGTGGCCAGATGTAAGTGGGGAAGTTGATTGATGAAGGGATGAAGAGTGATGGATGGGGGCACGTGCCGGGGGAGTGACGGCTGATGTATGGCTGAGAGCCGAGGTTGTATGCATAAAAGATTCTGACCGCTTTACTGGATAAATGTCTCCTTAAGTTAGTAATTATAAAAGATCTTTTTTTTTCGCTTTTAGTCGCTTTCACATTTTTTAATTTGGCTTTGAATTGTTTAGTATCCATGTGAATGAAGACAAACGTATGTACAGTCAGCCACTGAAATTCGCAGAGACCTTAAAAAATTCATGGAGACCTAACAAGTACTAGCGTGGACCTGTGATCTGGCAGTAGTACAGTATACCGGTATGGTCTTGCAGCCACACACACGATATAAGAACATTTCGAGGGTCGAGTCAAACAGGCTAAAAGCCCGTACTCGTATAGGGACTGCTTCCAAACTAGCCATAAAAGAAATTGGTACCATTTACGTTTTGTAAATCTAAAACCACGTTTATGGTCTGAGTGTATGCACGAGTGAGTAAGTGAATGCCAGTGAGAATGACTGCCAAAGTAAGGGGGAAATGAGACGGCGTGCTGTATACTTCGAAACATCAAGGCATTTTGGTCTGGGGTCGACAGTCCAGCTTTTTTCAAGCCAGTAATTCTACCTGGGATGGACAGTTTATCACTCATCCTTTTCCATTCCTGATGTACATGTTGCTACACGCTGCTCAGGAATCTCCCTCACCTAGTGCCCATACTCAGGCAGTAGTTCCTGTTGATATCTCTGTTTTATCATATACAGTGTATCGAGCATTAACTATAACGGCAAACGAAATCTTTGTGTGTGTGTGTGTGTGTGTGTGTGTGTGTGTGTGTGTGTGTGTGTGTGTGTGTGTGTGTGTGTGTGTGTGAGAGAGAGAGAGAGAGAGAGAGAGAGTTGCGGAGATTAGTCATGCCTATAGTTATGTAGTACGGAACATTACACCACGCAGCCACCGATATACAGCATAGTGGTAGTGATAATGACGTTCCATATCAGCCTGACGCCATCGCATGAATGCTTCACACGTATTTCTGTCATTTCCACATTTCCATACCCACCATCATTTTACCTTTCCATCCATCCCCATAAGCTGCTCCTCTCCTCCACCTCCATCGCATTTCTCATATCTTTCCCTCTACAGGTATTTGCAGTCACCGCCGAAAATCTTTCACTTCATCATTATTTATTTATTAAATTCACTCATTTCCTCATTTTATGGCAGCCGTCACTATACGATAACTATGCCCAATGTTTATGTCGACATCACTAGCTTTATCACAACGCACACATGTAAAATTTGCCATTATGTTTCCCTGTCTGTTAATTTACAGTTACACGAAATATTTCACCTAGACAAACTTACAATAGTACTGGATACGAGTTCGTCCTGTACTCGTAGACACGGTACTCCTTACCCCAGTGTTACCTGAGCTGTGGCCTTACCCAGTATGCATGAGCTCTTAGAGGATTTATTTTGTCAACTGTACAAATAATGCTATACACAGCTAAGGTTAGGGAGGTTTATTATTCCAATCGCAAAACTGATGAAGACCGTGAATGATTTTATATGCATGATATATTTTACGTGCAACCATTTTTTAATACAGTCTTGGTATTTAGTGTTGTAACCTGTCTTGAGTCCGTGTAGTTGCATTGCATTTGCTTCTTTACCTACTCCATGTAACTACATAGATAGGTAGATAAAGGAAAGAATGGATATTTAAAGATAATTGAATATATATATATCAATCAATCAATCAATCATTTCCTGTGGCACCCTCGGGGATGCATAGGGCCTCGATGAACTCACACCACCACATCCTATCTTGTGCTAACTCCTCAAGATCTCCCCAACACTCATCTCCAGCTTCCCGTCTCATTGTCCTCACCCACGTCTCTTTTGGCCTTCCTCTACCTCTCCTACCAAGTGCCACCCACCCTGGTGTACCTCGTACTATTCCCTGTCTCCTATACACATGTCCTAGCCACTTCCATCGTGAGAACCTAACATATTCATCGACCGGCTGCACTCCCGTTATTTCTCTAATTCTACTAGTTGGTATCCTTTCCCACCACTTAACTCCTAATATTCTTCTAAGTGCTTTGTTTTCAAACACCAAGAATTTATTTTCCATAGTCACTGTGCTGTACCAAGACTCGTGTCCATAAATTAAGATACTCCTAACCATTACCTTATAAAGTTTGATTTTTGTTTGCACAGAAAAATTGTTATTATTCCAAATATTTTTAAGCATTCCCATTGCCTGATTAGCCTTCTTTAACCTTTCCTCGAATTCAAAGTTCAAAGAACCATCCTTGGCTAAATAAGTACCTAAATATTTAAACCTATCAACTTGCTTTACAACCATACCTCCAATTACACATTCCTGCGCATTTTCCATATTCATAATGATTATTTCAGTTATTCCACAATTAATAACCAAACCCACCTTGCGACCTTCACTCACCAAACAGTCCAACACTCTCTGCATCTCTTCTGGCCCATCACAAATCAAAACTATATCATCTGCATAATCTAAATCCAAAAGTTTCCTGTTCTCTCCCCAAAGTATACCTGCACCGGTTTCTGTTCCAACGCGTTTCATAATGTAATCAATGACCAATATAAATAGTAAAGGCGATAGAACACCACCTTGAATTACTCCGGACTTGACTTCAAACGAATCACTCAGACAACCATCAACCATCACTTTACAAAATGTGTCCTCATGCATGTTCATAATGACCCTCACAATCTCCTCTGGTATTCCATAATGTCTCATGATCTTCCCCATAGTCTCTCTCGAAACACTATCAAAAGCCTTTTCAAAATCAACAAAAAAAAGACTTAACGGTACTCTCATTTCTTTAACTTGCTGCATCAAATGCCTAACTATAAAGATCTGATCTTTGCAACCACGTCCCTTTCTAAAACCAGCCTGTTCATCCCTCAGAATATCCTCAACCACCGGCTCCAACCTATTTAACAACACTCTACTGAAAACTTTCAAAGCTATCGGTGACAGAGATTCCCCTCCAATTACCACATTCACTCAGGTCTCCCTTCTTCGGAACTTTAACAATTACACCATTCTTCCAAACTGATGGTAGTAACCCCGTCACCCATATCTTATTGAATAGCTTGGTCAAGATCATTATTAATCTATCCCCCTCCACTTTAAACATTTCCGGAAATAAACCATCCTCCCCTGGTGCCTTATTATTCTTTAACTGTTTTACTGCTTTCTCCACTTCTGCAAGCCTCAACTCTCCTGTATCTATATTTAAATGTTCCTGAGCAGACGGTATATCCTCTTCTGGTGGTATTGGTCTATTAAGAACTGTCTCAAAATGCTCTTTCCATCTATTTTTAATATCTCCATCTTTGGTCAATAAAGTTCCTTCCCTGTCTCTAACTGGTATTTCCTTGCGTTTACCTGCATTACCACTCAGTTCTCTAATCGATTCATATGCTATTCTTTGACTCTGTCCATCATTTTTGTTTATTAAGATTTCAGTCTCTGCAACCTTTTCATCCACACATCTTCTTTTATCTCTCTTAGCTAACCTTCTTACTTCTGAATTCAAACTCCAGTACGCAGCTCTTGCTAATTCAATCTCTCGTTCATCAACGCATTGCATCTCACTTCTCAATTTAGCCTCACCTCTCTTTTTTATCATATCCCACGTTTCCTCTGATATCCATTTCTTTCTCCTGAATCTATGTCTCCTTCCAATCGTACATTCAGCAGTCTCATGCAAAACTTTGTTCACATCCTCCCATATCTCATCTACACTTCTCTCCCCCTCTTCCAACGTTTCCAATACCAAAAACCTATTTCTGCATTCTAATCTGAATTCCTCCTTTTCTTCTCCTTCCCTTCTAAGCTTAACAATATCGTATCTACCAACACCAGATTTTTCCTTCTTCTGATTTTTAAGTTTAAACCTTATTTTTGCAATGCTGAGTTGATGGTCACTACCAATATCCGCTCCCCGTTTAACATGAACATCTAGCAGAGAACTTCTATGCCTCCTACTGATAGCGATGTGATCAATCTGATTTTTATATTTTCCACACGGCGACACCCAAGTTGTCTTGTGTATATTGCAATGCTGAAAGAGTGTGCCCCCGATGACTAAGTCATTTGCTAGACAGAAACTTCCAAACCTCACTCCGTTTTCACTCATCCTACTACCAACTCCCATCTTACCCATACATGCCTCAAATCCCTCATTTGAACAGCCCATTACTGCATTAAAGTCTCCAGCGCAGATCAAAACATCATGTCTAGGTACCCTTCCTACTCCTTCTTGCAGCTTTTCATAAAATGTGTCTTTCCTTTCATCGAGTGCATCATTAGTAGGTGCATAACACACAGACTGATGTTGCCATGATTTAATTTAAACCGAACGTATACCAATCGCTCATCTATGAGATCCCACTCACATAAAGCCTTATTTGCCTTACAACCCAGCAACAATCCTACTCCCTGATAATGCATTCCATCCTGTCGGCCAGATATCAATAAACGTATACCATCCTCCAAATCCAACTTATCGACTCCAGTTAATCTAGTTTCTGTCAGAGCACAAATATCAAGTCCGTAATTTTGAAAAACCTTCACTAACTCATCGATTTTACCGTCATGATTTAGCGTTCTCACATTCCAGTTACCAATTTTAATTGTATTTTTTGCATTAACAAATGAATTAGATTGTAATTGAGGCAACCGTGAGATTCTTAGCACCCCCTGCCCATTTAAGGGCTGCACGGGACTGGGGTCCATTATTGTTCTTTCAGAGTCCATCAAGGTTTCTTTGGCTAACTTCCTGAACACCTCGCCATTGTGTTGCAGTCGCAGTAGGCAGCTAACTTGCCTGATTGCCCACACCCGAAAGACCCAGCTATGCCGTAGCCAGTCACGTGCCGGCATGCTTCCCAGCCATTTCACTCTCAAGGAGTTCCTCTGCCTGAGAAAGCAACCACCCCCCTGCTCCCGAGGGCTTTTGATCTGTGTAGGTAGAGGGCGATCACTCCCTCACTAGCCATATACAGTGTATATACAGTGTATAGGCTACATTCACACAGACACACACACACATATATATATATATATATATATATATATATATCATCCAATCCTACGTTGCCCCATGAAAGCATAGGAGCCCGGGGCTAGGCAAGTTGGTCCTGACATTTAAGATGAGAGTGACCAGCCTCACTCATCCCTGAGTGGCATTACGTGAGCAATAACCCCAACCACCCCTTGGATATAAACTTTCACCGGCTCAGTCCGATTGGAGTGCCATAATTACCAACTAAAACCAACCAGGCGCCATAATTTGGTTATATGGTTACCACCCAGCGTAGTAAATGGTTTCCTGGTGTACAGGAAACCAATCGGCTTGTCACTCAGTGTTGAGTCACCCACAGGCATAAGGAAGAGGAAAGAATGAAGGACAGAAAGATTGAAAAGGGAGTGTAGTCACCCGTAGGCAGAAGGATGTGGAAAGAATGAAGTAAAGAAGGGCAGAAGAGGAAGGAAGGAATGGAGGGAGGAGAGGAAAGGGCAGACATCCGAGAGCAGCACTACATCGAGTGAGTGGATGGTGAGCGCCCCCACCTACCACATATATATATATATATATATATATATATATATATATATATATATATATATATATATATATATATATATATATACATATTTATATATATATTATATATATAATATATATATTTATATATATATTATATATATATGATAGATAGATATAGGTAGGTAAATAGATACAGGTAATTAGTGACTCCTCATTAACACTCAGGGTCCGTTAATTAATTCTCAGTTTGAACATGTACTGTTAGCTGGAACAGACACTACAGGAATCACGATCACGAAAGGTTTTATGGTAACAGCATTAACAACACTCTGATTCCTGTGACCCAGTCTTAGGTGATTAAAACGCCCATGTCAACTGGAAACGAAACAGTCAAAAACACGACCATAAGCGGATGATTATATATATATATATATATATATATATATGCGTGTGTGTGTGTGTGTGTCTAGAGAGAGAGGGAGAGAGGTTTCCCGTATGAATACTTTGCCTTAAATATTCTAATAACCTATTGAAAGAGAACGAAATCATGTAGACTGACGTATTTTCTGCTTTCTTAATACTTTGGGTCCTGCATGGTTTCGTTCAGAGGCGATTAGAAGGTGTGTGTGTGTGTGTGTGTGTGTGTGTGTGTGTGTGTGTGAGAGAGAGAGAGAGAGAGAGAGTTTATTCTCATTAAGGGGTTTCCTTTCTCTCTCTCTCTCTCTCTCTCTCTCTCTCTCTCGCTTTGTATTCCTCACTTACGTTTCGTCTTCTCTCCATCCATCTATCCCTTTTTCCTCACCCCTACTTCCTACACTTCTCCCTTCTTTCTCTCCGTCTTTTACACTTCTTTTCTTCCCCTTGTGTCTTACGTCTTCCACATCCTTCATCCCATCCTGCACCTCTTCCATTCTCCTCTTCCCTTCCCGTCCCTCCTTCCCTCCCCCTCCCCCTTACAATCCCTCCTTCCCTCTCCCTCCCTCTTACAATCTCTCGTTCCCCTCCCTCCCTCTTTTAATCCCCCCTTCCCCCTTCCCTCTTTCAGTCCCTCCTTCCCCCCCTTCCCTATTTCAATCCCTCCTTCCCTCCCTCTCCCTATTTCAATCCCTTCTTCCCCCCTCTCTCTTTCAATCCCTCCTTCCCCCCACTCTCTTTCAATCCCTCCTTCCTCCCTCTCTCTTTCAATCCCTCCTTCCCCTCCCTCCCTCCTACAGTCCCTCTTTCCTTCTCCTTCCCTCAGAGATTCCCTTATTCCATCCCTCACCGTCCTACTGTCTCTCCCTCCCTCCTCCTCCCTCCTAGTCCCTCCTTGCCGCCCATCATCAGTCTGCAATGAATGACCCTTGATTCGAACCTGTCGTCCAGTACATCAGCGGCTTTGTTGGGTGACACATTATCAGACTACCGTAGCGAGGCCAAGAGTGACGAAGTTTGGCCCACCGTATTTTTTTTTCTTTTTTCTGGCAATCGAGACCCAGATATCGTCAGTGAAGAGTGCAAGTGAAGTTTATGTTGTTGGCTTTTTTTTTTTTTTTTTTTTTTTTTTTTTTTTGAAAGGAATTGTGCACACAGAGTGTCTCCCCAGACGTTAATACATGACGTTCACTCCCCTCTCGAAGTTTAAAGGCGTTCCTCATATTTAGTGGACTTTGCTAGACCGTGCAGCATTTTGCTGCCTTAGGTCCTCCCTGGCGTCAACCAGTGGCCCTCGGGTAGGATCAGCGGCGCAACCCTGCTGCTGATTCACTTTGCTTTAATCCTAACCTGCTAGACTGTATACCTGTATATGCAGCTTGGATGTGTTCAAGTAAAAACATGTGTATTATTAATCCTGATATTATTAGTGTTGATTTTATAATGTAACTGCTATGGATATGTATGAAAATATTACTTCTCTGATATTAATTATATTACATTTTTGCAGGTATGTGGCGTCCATTCCCTGTCGTACCACAGTGGTTGTAAGTATAAGAGCACTCTTAATATTGATAGTCATTGATTTATCTCCATGTCTGTATACCTATAGCCTATCTATCTATAAATCTGTCTATCTATCTATCTGTATAATCTTTTGACAGGTAGACACACATATAACAATGAAATTCTTGATACTCTCTATGCTTTCTTTCAGAAACACAGTAAGAGTACCTTCAAGATAATGTTCTGTACCTCCTTGTTCAGTAAATGTTAGCAACCGTTCTTAGGAAGTGAGAAGGTGGTTTAATTTTTTGCCAAACCCTCCCAGGGGCCGAACATCGAAACGCCAGTGTCACGGAGTTACTGAGGGACCAGCTTTGACGTACACCTTGGTGAATATCCACATGTTACAGTGTTGTCAAGCGACCCTGTCAGTGACGTGTGAATGCCGCGTTGATTAACACGTTTTCCAAACCACTTCTGGTGAGGAAGAGAGGGCAATCGGGTGTGTAGGGCACGGGGTTAGGGTGTGGGTAGGGAGGGGTGAGAGTGACGAGGTAGACAATTAGAGATGAGCTATAAAATGCTTGGATAGTGGTATGGTAGGATGTAGCTATAATGTCGAATTACATACAGTAATTTCAGTTACGTAAGTTTGAATCAGTACTGAGTATAAAACTTAATAGAAAAATGATTTATATGTTTTTAAAGAGGGAACTGGTGGAAAACATATCCCTGTTTACACACACACACACACACACACACACACACACACACACACACACACACACACACACACACAGAACTCTCTTTTGAGGTGAAGGGAGATAGGGAGACAGGAAGTGAGAGAGGGAGAGAAGTAAGAGAAGGTCGTGTGTAGCTTCAGCACAACATAAATGATTATATGGTAACGGCCTGTGTTTGCTGTGGCTGGGAAGGTGGTGATGTGGCAGGGGGATGTAATATCAATAGCAAGGGTGGTGGGGTTAGGGTCTTACCAGGAAGAGGAAGGGGAACTAAAACTGCTAGTAACAGATCTCAAAACGTGATATGTAGAGATGTCATATTTTTTTTGTCATGTTACTGTACACTTGAATAATAAAAAAGTATCATGTCCTCTACAGCCATGGTCATTGTTCTCCGTAGGTACCAACTGTGCAGTAGAAGTTTGTGAGTGTTTATTTAGTCTGCATTAACCTGAGGCGTCCCGACAACATATGGATACGTTGCCACGTTTTGTCACAGTGACACCCGACAACATATCCATACGTTTTGCAATTTCGAGGTCCGTCATTTGCACATTTTTCAAGTTTCACGGGTGATTTTTGGTAGGCATGTGTAGGAGACCTTCCTCTACCCAACACCAGGCAAGGATAATGCCTGGCCCCACCTGACCCCTCCTTCCCCCCCACACACACTATATTCTCGGCAACTCACCTGTTAGCAGTGACCTGGCCAGTAAAGACATGTAGCACCACTGTCTCTCCAATGACGAAATTCAAGGCGAAAGTGATTCCTGAGGTGGAGGACAAAGGAAGAAACAAGCCAGAGGAAGAAAGAAGCATAAGTGATGAGGCAGTAATGTCGTAAAAGAGGGTGCCATATGTTGATGTGTTTGGTGAGTGAACAATGCTTATATCGCCTATATTATTGTCTGAAAAACAATAAACTCTTGTACTACATAAAAATTCATAAAAAAATAATTTAATATCTAATCAACTATGAATGGTTTGGAATAGTTACCCCTCACACAGGAAACGTTAGAGCCTGGCCTGAGAGAACACAGTACCTAGGTGAAGGTATGGTTAGCTGTACTGTATTTCTAAACTCAGCTGAGCACTTTCTCTCTGAATTTTCGATGTTTCTCATAAAACGCGAAGGTTTTAGCCAGAAAAGAAAAAACTTTTCGAAAATCTGTCAGGATTGGGGAGGCGGGTCATTGGCGAAAAATTTGCCGGGATGCGGCGGGTTAGTATGGATACAGACACTGGTTGAGGAAATGTCTCAGGACGCAAGAGGGTAAAACAGCATACATCAAATACAGCAGCAGCACAACAGTTAAACCATTTAGATCTACAGTACAGTAATCCTAGTGACTCCTTAAACACTTAAATCATTTGAATAATTAGTAGAAGGATATTGCTTTGAATTTTATTGCTGTACGTATTGTTAAGATGGTTGCCTCTAATTTAACCTTCAACTTGAGCTACAACTAGTACAAACTTTTCTTCGAGTACCACTGTTTTCTGTCCATATCCTTTCCAACCCTCTTATCACCTCATTCTTTGACGAGATTTTTAGTGGTTATTTTTCCTGTACTGTATACATCAGAATGAGTGGTATTCGGTGACCACAAGTATAGACCCACACAATACTCCTTAGTAGAAGATTGTGTAGGTTTGTTTGCTGATTAGCTGGATTTGGGTCACAGTGATCCTAGGTTTATGTAAATTTCACTAGTTTTCTGTTGGAGTAGTTGTTTTGAATTGAATTAAGAGTCAACTTTAATGTATTTCTTCCCCTTATGCTACGTGTGTTGGTTTAATTTTTTCATGGTGGAAATTCACTGTCCCATCCACCTGAACTGCCTTGCATATTGTAACCTTACTTACGGTCCTGAATGGGGCATTGTCTAAGGAAATGTAGAGTTCAACGCAATCATTAACGACACTTGCAAAGAAAGAAATCTAAAGGGGAAAAAATTCACAGGACAAATAATTGCGGGAATATTAGAAAAAACTCGTGTACAATAACAATAATAATAAATAATAATAATAATAGTAGTAGTAGTAGCAGTAGTAGTAGTAGTTGTTGTTGTTGTTGTTGTAGTGATGATAATAATAATAGTAAGCATAAGAATAAAAATAAGAATAATAAGAATAACACTAAGAATAATTGACTGGTTGATAGTCATGTACAAGTTACATAAAGTAATAAAATGGTCACTCGTAATCATTGGACTATCATTATTTTTTCTCTCTGATTTAATATTTACTAAAAAATGAAGATTATCATATCTCGTGCGAAACTGATGCATCCTCACTGTGACGTCACAGACCATACCAGGGCGGCAGCTAACTGCCGCTCACAACAACGGCTGGGATACATTCGTCAGTACAGGCAAGATTTCTGTGATATTCAGCCATTATTGCCATGCAAGGCATGTAAGATTTAGTGTGGTAGCTCTTTTAAAGAAGAAGTATGCTATGTTTGTGCTTTTGTGAAGTTTTGTTGGTTTTAGCGAGACCAGTAGTGATGGTGAACCTTGCGACAACCAGGTACCTATAAGACAGCTTGGTAGCACAAAGATTAGATTTGATAAAGTCGTAATGAAGTGATTAATGAGCTGAATCAATGTAAGCATTGCAAGGTCCTGACTGAAGGGACATACAGCCCAGCAACTGGACAGTAATACATAGGGAAGATATCACAAACCGAAATATTTCCATGTTTTTTCCTCTGAGATAGGCCTGACCATGGACAGCTAGACCTATGTGGAGTATTTGGTTATCTGATTTCTCGGTCTTATGTACTGGTGATGTTTGATCAGCTTTTTAGTAACAGCCAGTCTGATCTGGAGAATAAGATTTTCACATCCCTACCCATGGCTTAAGCCAAAGTTAGGGTGTGTATTGCTTGACAGGTGACTGTTAGGTTAGGTTAACCTGCGTATGTTAGGCTATTATAATTGTTATCATAGGTTCATATAGGTTCATACACACCAAATTATCTGGAATCCGGTCAAAAATTTGTGTTTAATTTGACAATAAAAATCATGCTTCAGACCAAAAATTTGCTAAACTTAGTGGAAGTGTTTCACCTCTAGCTTGACAAGCTTGACAACTCGCCTTGACAGACTTGTTTTGTGTAACTATTGATTTACAAAGCAAGTACATTTTTTTGTGCTTTAAATCAGTATTCATGCAAAATGGAAGTCTGTCAACGCATGTGGATGGTCTGAAGGGTAAATATCTGCAAACTTTAGCATGTGTTAGCTCTGAAACCTGAATTTTTTTAAGTGGTCATATTAGGCGCAAATTTTTGACCAGATTTCATATTATTAGATGTGCATGAACCTACTAGGTGATAAAAATTACAATATTTTCCAATTAAAAGTTCCGATTCGGTAAATGACCTCCGATTCGGTATTTCCTTACACCGCTTCTCAACAGTAGAAGTTGTCCATTGTGATGGGGTACTCCCGATGCGCTGCTCACCACCACAGCTTCCTGGTTTTCATGTCTCTTGGAACAGTGATTTTTCTTTTTTTTTCTGGTATGATACTTATGTTCTTGCACAGTGGAACAAAGCACCAGTGGTGGTTATTTGCTGACTTGGCCATGACGAAGCAAAGCTTGGGCTAATCAGCAGAACCACAGTCACACAACTTCGCTAGGAATCAGTCTTGTTTTATTTCCGGGCTTGGCGGTTTATGACGTCACAGCCACTCGAGACTTGTGCTGCCATCATCCTCTGTTTGTGTAATTTTTGAAAGATTATATTTCCAAATTTTTACTTGGTTTGTCAAATTAAGTATATCATAGGGTAATTCAGAACATTTAATATCCAAATAATTTGTTTACTTTAAAAAAAAAAAAAAAATACCGTCAACCAGTCCTTTGTCAAGTCATAGTGGATCCATGGTTACTTCTTGTGCCTCTCAGACTATGTAGATCCAAAGTCTGACGTTCGAAACCCAAGCATCTGTGTGTGTGTTTGTGTGTGTGTGTGTGTGTGTGTGTGTGTGTGTGTGTGTGTGTGTGAGAGAGAGAGAGAGAGAGAGAGAGAGAGAGAGAGAGAGAGAGAGATTTGAAGTTGGTGATGGCCGTATATTATTTCGGTTCATTTCGCTGAAATTACAGACTGTGCGAAAACCACAAACAAGTAATACACCGCTCGAACTTTCATATTCACTAAATTCCCTGGAGACCCCTTCCTGATTCGTACCTGACTAGCATGGAGGAGGATTAATTCTGGCAGTCTTTCTCACTCCGATGAGAGTGTCCGTGTGGAGTGAGCCAGTATTCTAACTAGCTTCGAGATTTTTCGTTACATCTCTTCTTTAGCGACTTATTCTGCTCAGTAGAGCTTATAATCCTCAGTAATGTTAAAATGTACAAACTGTATCGATATTAAAGGTATGTAAATAACACATGATAATGTTGAGATTACATCCAAAGTAAATCGCATAGGAATGATAGCCACGAAGCTTCCGATGCCAGTTGTAACACGGCACATACGGAGACCCCTCATTGCGCCACCGTCCCCCACCTATCACCCCTCCAGAAATAACCAGTGGAAATTTTTATACGAGTAGTAAATAAACCTCATTAACACAGTAGGGTATTCAGTCCTATCAAGGTGATTTGGAGAATATCGTAGACTTCAAGTCTGAATATCAAGATCATTGTGTCACAGATCTAGGTCAGTCTTTGCCAAATTATTACAATTGATTAAAATCGTCCGGTGGTAGATAAAAAAATGTGAGTTGTCCCGATCATGCGAGAGTTCATGGTGCCATTATTAACACACAGACTCCCCTTCTAACTCTTTACTGGCTTTAGATGGAATTCAGTAATGGAGTTTTCCCGGACATGAATGGGTTAATGTTTTTTCACCCTCATCCATCTTTTTCATATTGTTATTTCTTTGCCCCCCCATTTTTTAATCATTCATCTTAATATTCACATTTTACCATATTCCTAATTTTCTCTGTCATTTATGATTCCTCCTGCTCTTCCTCTTATGACCATTTCGTTTTGTTTATTCATTATTCTCCTTTCCTTTTCTGTCCATCCTCTTGTGTTCTTTTCTTATTGTGTATGCATTCATCCTTATCTTTATCATCCATATTCATCTTCACTTTTCACCACTTATCCATTGTCCTCATTTATTTCAATTTCTTTCGCTGTTAACATTTTCCTCCATGTTTAATTATTTCAAAATTTTTATCGTGTATAAGTTTTTTTCCCTTCTGATTTCGCTTTCTTCCGCAGGTTTACATTTCTAAGTTTGCTTCCACTTTGTAATTTCGGTCTTACTGATTCATCTTATGTTACATTCGTCATAGATTATCATTTTTTACATTTCTCTAACTTTTCTTTTTCATTTTCCTACAGCTATTATTGTTTTCTCCAATATATTTTTATGCTGAATATATCAATTTTTCATTAATTTCATCATTTCTTATCATTAGTTCACCTTTCATAGTTTCTTTCATTTCCCCCCCGTTCTTATTCTTTGTTATTCTTCCCTCCATTCTTTATCATTTCTATCATTTTTTTCTTCATTTCATATCATTCGTATAATTTTTCATCCATCTCATTATGATCCTTTTCCCAAGTTTTTATCATTTCTATAAATTTTTTCCATAAAACATCATTTTTGTCATCTCCCTTCCATTTTTTATGTTATTTTCTGTCCTCTATTGTCATTTCTGATTCCTTCTTTTTTTTTTCATACCAGTGTTTCTTTGTATTAATACTTATATCTTTTTCCCTGCATTTTTTCATTTCCATTATTTTCCTTAACTTTTCAGTTTCTGTCATTTTCCTCCATTTCTTTTCTGCCAGATTTCCTTCATTGTTTCTAGTTTCTATAATTTCCCCTCAATCTTTTCATTTCAATAATAATTCCTCCCTCTCATCTCTCCTGTCATTTCTCCCTCTTTTATATTTAATATCTTTTTCCTTTTATCTTCTAATATTTTTGTGCTTCTTGCATCTTTTCTCATGCCTTTAATTCTTCTCCTATAATTTCAGGTATTTGCTTTCATTTCTTATTAGTTATAAATTTTTGCTCTATATTTTATGATATTTATTTTTATCATCTCCTTGTTAGTAATTTGTGCTTTATTTCTATCAGTTGTTTTTCTTCTTTTGTTATTTATTAACTTAATTTTCTTCTGTATAATATTATTTATATTATTTTCCTCAATCTTTTATTATTTATCTTGAGTCTTATCCGCCTATATAATTTGTTTAATTTCCTTCATTTATCATTCCCTCCATCTTTTATCACACATATCTTCCGTCTTCCCTCGTTACCACCTGCGTTGCGGGAGAGGTAATGTTTTCATTTTCAGTTGTGGGGTTGGCTGGCTGGCTTTGTTTGTGTGTGGGTAAACAAGATATCTCATGAACGGCTTGAGCTATCAACATGAAACTTTCAGAATATCAAGATGTGGTCAAAATCTTCGACGAGTTCGGAAATGGGCTCTCAGGGTCAAGGTCACCAAAATTGCTGCCAAAGGTCAACTAGTTGATCTTTGTCGACCTTGACCTTGACCCCGAGTGCCCATTTTCGAACTCGTCCAAGATTTTGACCATATCTTGATACCCTGGAAGTTTCATGTTGATAGCTGAAGCCGTTCATGAGATATCTTGTTTACCCACACACAAACAAAGCCAGTCAACCTCACAACTGAAAACATTACGGTACCACTCCGCTCGCTTACCACCCACGTTGCGAAGCGAGCAGGGTGGTCATGTTTTCAGTTGTGAGGTTGGCTGGCTAGCTTTGTTTGTGTGTGTTTTACATCCTGAATTTGCGTTAAATCAGATATGGAGGTGCCAAATTATGGCCGAGGAAAAACTTTTCGGCTTTGCGGGTGGTGATATCCCATCGTGAGATGACTTCTAGTTTATCATTACTATCGGTCATTTCCCCCATCTCTTATTAGTTCGAACATTTCTCTCCAGCTTTCTCCCTTACACTCCCATTTTATATTAATTCATGTCCCTCCATCTATTCTCCTAATTTAGTTGTCGTTTCATATTTAAACCTTTTCCCATTTTAAATAATATCTCTTCATACTTTATGCTTTTCCCTTTCCTCGCTCCTTCCCTCCCACACACCTCTATCCCACGCTCTGTCTGAAATGCAAGCAGGTCCAGAGCGGATGACATTTGTAGGGGGTCAGATCCGGGATTGGCTGTGAGTGTGTGGGAAGAACTTTGGTTAGTCTGGGAAGAGGGGATTGTGTGTGTGTGTGTGTGTGTGTGTGTGTGAGAGAGAGAGAGAGAGAGAGAGAGAGAGAGAGAGAGAGAGAGAGAGAGAGATACCGAAGTGAAGGATTCTGTCCCACGCCTTGGTGGACATTGAAAGCGGGTACTGGGAGTAAGCCGTTTTACATTGCATACTCTCAGGTCTAACGATGGCTCGCGCGCACGCATGCACGCACTCGCGCGCGCGCACGCACACACACACACACACACACACACACACACACACACACACACACACACACACACACACACACACACACACACACACACACACACACACACACACACACACACACACACACACACACACACACACACACACACACACACACACACACACACACACACACACACACACACACAGGTATAGCCAGTGCAACACTTCGATTGTCACATGTATCATTCTTCCTACAGACACCCCTCCATCATTCATAGGCCTACTTCACTAGCATAAGGAAAAGCTGATTCTGGCTATCACTCTCCAACCGAGAGAACCCGGTCCAGCAGTGGAACTAATATGGAATGACACAGCTTTTAACAGAAGGAAGTGGTGGAGGGATGGGTAAATGTGTGGTTATGAGTTTGTATGTGGACGTGTGTGTGTTGCTGGTAGTTTATTTTAGGTTATGGTTAGGAGTCTGAGAGAGAGAGAGAGAGAGAGAGAGAGAGAGAGAGAGAGAGAGAGAGAGAGAGGGAGGTTGTGAGCTAATGTGACTTGGAGAGAAAATATGAGGGCAAGAATTTGTGGGAAAATGAACTGAGAGGCCTGGGAATAGGACAGCAAGTGTGAAGATTGAAGATAGTTTTCCGTGCTGAAAGGAGTGAATTGAGCGTGAATTGAAGTGCGGGGGTGCGAAGAAGTTACGCATAAGAGTGAGTTTAAGAATATAATACGCCTGGAAGCGGATGCAAAGAATAATCAGCGTGAGAGCAAATAAGAGTGATAGTGAGAGCAATTGGGAAAGTGAAACGGGGTGATAGTGAGTGCGATTAGGTGCGAAAATAGTATGAGGAGTGCGAATAAGACTGAGTTACTGTGTATATGTAGGTGTGAGCAAGTGTGAACAGAAATAAGTGCGAACAGAAGTGTGTATAAGTGCGAATACTGCGGATAGTAGTATGAGTATTAGAAGTCTAAAAGTAGAGATAGGAAAGTGTAAATAGCAGTGTGTGTACAAATAGGAATGCAGATAAGTGTAAGTGCGAATAGGAGTGATATTATGTTCTAGTAGAAGTATTTAGAGCGATAACATAACTGAGTGAAAACAGTAAAAGTGGTGAGGAAGGGAGTAATTTTGCAAACATGAGGAAAGAAGTCAAGAGAATAGGAGTGCAAAGAGTTGGAGTGAGAGCGAGTTGGAGTGTGCTAAGAGGAATGTGAATAGTGTGAATAAGGCTGATGTAAATAGCTGTTAGTGCGAATAAGAGAAATATGGTGTGAGCAGAAGAGAGTGCTTAAGGGTGAGAATGAGTACGAATAAGAGTGAGTTCTATCTATCTATCTATTGCCAGACGCCTCAATCCCGTTTGGGGTGGCCACAAACAAATCGCCTCCAAGTCTCCCTGTCCCCCGCCATTTCACTACCCTGCTCCCAACTCACACCCCCCTCTCTCATATACCTCTCCACCCCATCCCTCCATCTCATCCTCGGTCTCCCCCTCCCTCTTCCACCCTCCACCTCACTCACATACACTCTCTTCGTCAGTCTTTCACCCTCCATCCTCTCCACATGGCCAAACCACCTCAGTGTGTTCCTCACAACGCTTCCTATCACATCCACATCAACACCACAACGCTCCTTTATATCCTCATTCGTCAGCCTGTCTCTCCACGTGACTCCACAGGCTCCTCTTAAATAACTCATTTCCACTGCTCTCACTCTTGACTTGTGTCCTTCCAACAATGTCCAAGAGTGAGTTAGTGCAGAAATAAGAGTGCAAACAGGAATGCAATTAAGGACGATGCAAGTCCGGATAAGAACAATAGTGTGAATAGTGTATGAAAATTAATACAGTACAAGTAGGAATAAGAGTTTGTAAATAAGTGTAATGGGACTGTGAACAGAGCAATTATTAGTTTAAACATTGAGAACAAGAGAGTATGGAATAAGAGTGAGAGTGCGAAAATGATTGTTAATACTGCGAATAAGATTGAAGGGAGAGTGGGAATTGAGTCAGAATGGTGCGAATAAGAGTGAGTGTAAATAGTAGGGATGAGTGTGACTGGGATCGAGAGTAGTGCGAATAAGAGTGAGTGTGAATGAGTAGTGTGAATAAGACTGCCAGTGTGGGTAGTGTGAATAAGTGCTAGTATGAGAAATGGGGATAAATACTGGGAATAAGAGTGACACTGAGAATAAGAGTAGGGATGTGGTGGCAATAAGAGTGTAAGTAAGAGTGAGTATGTGTAATGCTAGTAGGGATAAGTGTGCAAATAGATGTAATCGTGGGAGTGTAGTGTGAATAAGAGTGTGAAAATATTGGAGAAAGTAGTATGAATAAGAGTGAGTGTAGATACGTGAATAGGGTGCGTGAGAGTGAGCAATGGAGAATATGGGGGTACATACTTTGAATAAGAGTGAGTTGAATGAGTGTAAGTAATGTGAATAAGAGTACAAATATGAGTGGAATTAGTGTGAATAAGAGTGCGAATGTGAGTAAATAGTGTAAATTAGCGTGAATTGGTGAGTAAATTTTGTGTATCAGAGTAAGTGCAAATATGAGTTAGTGTGAATAAAAGCGAGTCCAAATACGAGTGGAAATAGTGTGAATAAGAGTGAGCAAATAATAGTGTGAATAAGAGAGAGTAAATATTAGTATGAATAAGACAGCAAGTATTAGTGTGAACAAGAGTGACAGCAAATACTAGTGTGAATAAGAGCGAGGGCAAATAATAGTGTGAATAAGAATGAGAACAAATATTAGTGTGAATAAGAGTAAGGGCAAATATTAGTGTGAAGAAACCAAATGTTAATGTGAATAAGAGCAAATATTAGTGTGAATAAGAGCAAATATTAGTGTGAATAAGAGTGAGGAAATAGTGTGAATAAGAGTGAGAGCCAATATTAGTGTGAATAAGAGTGAGAGCAAATATTAGTGTGAATAAGAGGTCAAATAATAGTGTGAATAAGTGAGAGCAAATATTAGCGTGAATAAGAGTGGCAGCAAGTAGTAGTGTCAATGAGAGTGAGTGCAAATATGAGTGTGATTGAGAGTGAGATTAAGTATGAGTGGAAATAGTGTGAATAAGTGTGGGCGAGTGGGAATATGAGGAGTGTGGGGCGCGCTGGCACATCAGTATTCCTGCCTCAACCCGGCTTATGACATGGAGAGAGAGAGAGAGAGAGAGAGAGAGAGAGAGAGAGAGAGAGAGGGAGAGATTAGAAAGGAGGCTGGGGAGGAAGATGAAGGGGAAAGAGAGAGAGAGAGAGAGAGAGAATGTGGAGGATGAAATGTGGTGTGAAAATTATTAATTGTAAAAAAAAAAAAATATTCGGAGGGAAAACCAGGAGAGAGAGAGAGTGAGAGTGAGAGAGAGAGAGAGTTGCTAACATTCTGTCCTCATAGAAAACGCCGTATCATATTATGGATAAACTCATAAAAAATCATTAGGTCACAGGGACACCAGCCCAAGTTGTGTTCAGTGACATTAGAATCTGCACAAAAATCCCCAAAAGAAAAGAAAATATCAGACTTTTCCAGTGTGGATGCATCCGAAAATTTCATACGCTGTTTAAAGTTTTATATATCGCGTCAAAGGGAGCACATTTTTATACATACCGCTATAGATTTTTTTCCGATCTTTGTCGAGAATTGAATCATACATGTGCCTTTAGAGCGTTTAGTATTTAGTAAAAAGAAAAAAAAAAAAAGGGAATAACTTTTTTTTTTTTTTTTTACTAAATATTTAAGGGACGAAACCGTATTGCGAAGCTGAGTAAAATCGTCTGGCAGTAGCGAGAATTAACCCCTTGAGACCTAGATTACGTAATTATTTTGTTCCTGCCACCACCAGACGATTTATGAAACATAAAGAGACGTCTAAGAGTGAAAGAGGTAATGAAGGATACAGCTAACCCCTCCAACTAAAATTCATTCCAGAGGTTGATAAAATCGTCCAGAGATAGCAAAATTAAATACGTTCTCAGGCTGGAGGGGCTTAATATGGTTTCTCGCGTCATGAAGGGGTTACTAGAGGTTGTTGTTAACCCCCAGAGGATTGTAAACCACTTCTAAGCTAAATATAATCGTGTTGTGGTAAGAGAAATGAATAGTTATGATCCCTGGCGTCATATTGTGTTATGCTTACTGCCATCAGATTAATTCGCTTGGTTGTTATGTCTGCTTCAAGACGATGTTCTTGTTCTAAACACCATCAGACGATTTTCTTTTACTGTGCCTATCATCAGACGATTTTTTACTACCGCCAGCCGATTTTTAGCGGCAGTGAAGGCGTAACAGTTTTGAGCGAGTACGTTTCTTTGGATGGGTCAGCTAGAAAAATGGACCTTTTGCCCAAATTTGGCGTTTTTTTTTTTTCTTTTTTTTTATGAAACCTTCTACACACAACCATCTGAGGTTCTTTGGCCGATATTGTGCAGTTGGTGCAGATTGGTGTAATCTGGGGAGGTGTTTTCTCCCTCTCACAAGTCGATCAAAGCGGGGTCGTATTGTAAACGGCTTTGGATATTTTTTAACACCGTCTTAGCAGTTTCTGCATTTTTCATCTCACTTACATCTTTGAAGTGTTTGGGTTCGCCGCCACATCTTCGGCCAATGAGTGTCCGAGCGAGTGCACTGGGTGTAGGCACTTTGTATATTTACTGTATGTCGTACCGGGTATGTATGTTTGTATGTATGTATGTATATATGTATGTATTTATGCCAACTGGAGATATCATAAATGCCTAATCAGATTTGGAAACTGCCACATAAACTGCGTGTGGGTCTGGAACGAAATAATTCGATTTTGGTGTTGATTGATCAGAGGTCAAGGTCACGGGTAAAAGTCAGAGTTCAGGGTGTTGCGTTAACTTTTAAGTAAATCACATGAATCGATTTACATTAAACTTGACACTTTGTGTGTGAGAAAGGGAAGTTATTTGATTGTCGATCTATCAAAGCTCAAGGTCAGGGGTGTGTTAAAGGTCAGAGTGCGGACGTGGCGTCACTGCACTCCCTGAAGTTTTGAGCCAGGCTGTTATTGTGGCAGCCACCTGATTTTTTTTCCCCCTGTCATAAGCTTTTTATGAATAGCCTTTTTTTTTTTTTTTTTTAATCGTTGGTCGATTTTTGTCTTCTATCACCAGACGATTTTTTTTTTAAATCCTACCATCACATGGCGGTTTTTCTTTTTCTTGTGTATTACAATCAAACTATTTTACTTTTATTCTTACTACTACCAGACGACTTTAGGTCTGTTCTTTTTATCACCAGACGATTTCTTGTAGTCTGACCACCACCAAACGAATTTTGTATATTTTAAATAACAGACGATTTTAGTTTTTCGCCACCAGCATATTTATTGTAGCCTGACCACTACTAGACAATTTTTTTAATTTATTTTGAATACTGCCAGACGATTTTGGTTTCTTTTCACCATCATACGATTTCTTTTACCACCACCAGGGAATATTTCTAGCTTATCGTGAATACTGAAAAGAGATTGCAGGTTTTTCCAGCAGCTGACGTTTTCTTTTATGACAACGACCAGACTTTCTCTTTATTCTGACAACCACCAGACAGTTTTTAGTAAATTGTAAATACTACCAGACTGTTTGTCCAGTAAATTCTTATCACCACGCGATAATCATTCTTCTTTATTCAGACTACCACGAGACCATTTCTGTTTTATGACTCGCTAAACGAGTCATAATATTACTTTGATATACTGAGAGAGAGAGAGAGAGAGAATGCTGTAAACATGTTGCATGAGACGTGATACGTCCGTTACTTGTATATCTGAGATCTGTAGACTCTGTACGAGACTACTGTGTGTACTGACTATCGTGACCACAGATCGTGACTACGCCTACGTATGTGGTGGGACAGGTTTGTAAATGTAAACATTTTTTAAGGTACTAATTTTTTAAATCGCAAATTATAGGAGGTATTTACTTTTAACTTGTAATGTCTGCATCATTTTTAAATTCATATGATTTGTTTTTTATTTGCACTAGATGTTGTAGGTGCATCAATTTAATTTCAAATGAGATAAGATTTAAGAAATTATTGTGTATATATATATATATATATATATATATATATATATATATATATATATATATATATATTATATATATATATATATATATATATATATATATATATATATATATATATATATATATATATATTCAGTAATCTGTGATTCTGTGATTAGTACAGTTTATACCATGAAAAAATAATTGAAATAGGTAATTGAACACTAACTTTTCAGCCGTAATTGTAATTGAAAATTTATGAAATATTAAAACCGAGTACAATTGTAATTGTAATTTGCATTTTTTCTTCCTTGTAGTTGTAAGTGTAATTGAGTAATAGGATAAGTAATTATAACTGTAATTGTAATTGACCCAAACCAATATAATTACACAAGCCTGATTTCCATTATATTCTAATAACCACCTGATGATATCCATTATGTCCCATCACCAGACGATTCCCATTATATTCTAACCCACCAGAAGATATCCATTATAACTTAACTACTACCAGATGATTTCCATGATATCGTATCTACTACCAGACGATTTCCATTATATCTTAACTACAGCCAGACGATTTCCATTGTATCCTAACTACTACCAGACGATTTCCATTGTATCCTAACAACTACCAGACGATTTCCATTATATCCTCACTATCACCAGACGATGTTCATAACTACCACCAGACGATAACCACCGCCCGTCGATTTCAGTATATTTTTTACCACCACCAGACGATTCAGCTTTCTCTTGACATCCAGTAGACATTCCTTTATTTGTATTCCCACGGGGCTTTTTTCTCTTTATTGCAGCAACCTTCAAACGCTGCTTTATTCTGCCTCCCATCAGACTGTTTTATTCACCTGGCAATCAGAGGGTCACACCTGTGCCTCCCTGTATGCAGATGAACCTGGGAAACAGTTGTGTGTGCTGGAGGGGCCACCAAGTTGGTCTCAGATGTATATGTGTGTGTATAAATCGTGTATGAATGTATTAATCCACGTATAAGTAATCTGTATAAATTTCCATATAAATTCGTGTATCTTTGTATGACGTATCGCTGTCAGTGTGTGTTGATTATAAATTCGTAAATCCGTGTATCAGTATCGAAATAATCGTATATTATATATAAATCCACTTATTATACTCTCTTCACCTTAACTTGCCGCAGATGTTCGTCATTTTGCAGCTTATTTTGCGTAGCTCAGTGGCAGAAAGACAGTGCTACGGGTCTACATCCTTTCCATGTCACTTCTTCGTCATTATCATCGTATTCTACTGTTTATCGTTTGTAACATGTCAGCATTCAAGAAGGAGACATGTTAGTTTCAGGCCCAGTTCGAGTAAGAATGGTATAGTAAATCTTTGTATTAATGCGCCAGTCGATGTACTGTACAAGTATTAATATAAAAGTCCATAATTATAAGTGTGTATATCTGTGTGTGGTAATTTGAGTTTAGGTTTGATGATGATGATAATGATGATAATGATGACCAATAGATTTATTTGACCCATCCAGTACGAGGAATACATATAATACTGTACTGGCAGACAGTATCACAGAACTTAGGAGAGAGTCCTTGAACTGAAGTGGCTGGGGCAAAATGGAAGGTTTGTGACAATAATTATAATGTCCTTTTAACCTGACCAAGATCCTTAACCCCTATCACCTCAGCTAATGGTTGTGTGTAATCGGACTAGAGGTTAATCAGACCGGGAACCAAGGAGACTCATACCTGCTTCGTAAATTAAGATCATAGATTTTCATGCAACCAGAACTTTGTATTCCAGTTGTGAGAGTGACTAGGTTCGTCGGGTGGGGGAAAAAAAAAAAAAAAGACTGATGGATGCATAAACCCCTTCCATACTTTCACCGTCGTTGCTGACGAAGAACTTCCGTGACATGAAAAAAAAAAATAATAATAATAATAAAGTCCTTTATGACTTGGACGAATTTTTTATATATAGTTACCATAAATCTCTCTCTCTCTCTCACACACACACACACACACACACACACACACACACACACACACACACACACACACACACACACACACACACACACACACACACACACACACACACACACACACACACACACACACACACACACACACACACACCGGATGTAAAGAAGCACTGAGGCGAATCTTGCAAGCTACACATTGCAGGCTTACATTCACCACTCTGCAGATGCCACACGATGTTGACTGGAGGGGGGGAAATACGCGAGATTGCAATATTTCTTGACTTCTTCACTGCGGTGCCCTAGTCTTATTTTATTCTTACTATTTCCAGACGAGTTATTATTCCAGTGTACAGTTAATTTTCTCCTTTATTTATTTATTTATTTTTATTGGGGGGGATGGATAAAGCCTCCCTGAACCCGATTAGTGAAATAGATTATTCCGGTAAAAATCGTCTAGGGGTACTGATAAATTTACGAGAAGGCGTGATAGATGGAAAGAGTTAATTTCTTAAGGCCAAATATGTCATTTTTATGGTATTTTACTCTCACTCTGACGAGAAAATTTTACTCAGCTTAGGGGAGACGTCTAGTGGTACGTGGATAAAATTTCATTAACCCCCTCACTGCAAGAGTCCATCCCAGGCCTTATTAACTCGTCTGGTGGGGTCAGGGAACAGAAACACAACATCACTTACGTCTGAAATAGCAAATACCCACCAAGTAACAGTAATAATGTCAAGTAACACAAGTAGCAGTAATAACCTAGATACCACAGTCTACAGTCAATCAAATAAAAGTAGCATCATTCCCAAGTAACACCGCCAAGTAGCAGTAACAAGGTCCCATGTAACACCAGTCGAGCAACAGCAGTAGTGGCCCAAGTAACAGGAGGCAAGTAGCAGTAACAGGAGCACAGTAGCAGGGGCAGCCTGGGGGAGCAATATCGAGGAAAAGAATTTATGTGGTGGAAGTTTGCGGGTGGGCCAGATTAAAGCAGAGAGAACCAACCTCCGACCTGACCTGACCTCACCCCAGCCCCCTCTGTCATCACACGCCTTTGACCCCAGCCCTTCTGACTTTCTAGTAACATACTTGACCGTGATCTCCTCCTTTCCCTCTCTGTTATCACACGCCCATGATTTCAGTCCTCATAGACTTTGACGCGCCCTTTGTCCCAACCCATGACCTAACCTGACCTCACTCCCACCCTCTCTATCATCACACGCCCTTAACCCGTCTTCATAGCATTTGGCCCTCCCTTGACCCCACTCTGTGCAACATTTGACACGCCCTTGACCCCATTCACTCATGACCTTTGACCTCCTTGACCCCATCCTTCTTGACCTTTGACACGCCTTTGACCCCAGCCATCATGACCTTTGACACTTCCTTGACTCCGGCCGTCATGACCCTTGACACGCCTCCGACCCGAGTCCTCACTGGCCCTTGACATGCCTCCGACCATAGAGGTAGGAATAGGGTAGAGTCGGCGTGAGAAGGCTCCGGTGAAGCCAGAGAACTGTCAAACGGCCATATTGGTCAAGTCAAGAGGTCACGGCAACACCTACCTGACTTGAAGAAGATTGCTGTGCACACCTACCTCTATGGTTGTGTCCATAGAGGTAAGAGTCCCAATCCTACCTCCGTGGGTGTGGCCATGAGATTATTAAGCCTTTAATACCTCCAGCTGTGTGTCCACCTGGTATTCCTCGGGGAGAATGCCAGAAACAAAGTAGACTTCATTCTACCTCTGGTTTTAGTTGTAGTTCAGCTGTGGGTGTGAGACGTTCTGTCCTAAGTTGTAACTCACCATCAAATAACCTAAGTCTCCAAAAATGCCCACCACCTGTGCCGCATTTGGGTGTAATGAAAGAGGAGATAAGAAATCTGACCCATCCATTACATTTCACTGGTGAGTATCTTTAGAGTGAATTATAGTTTGTAGGTTAGTATGCAAAAATAGGTAAATAAATAAATAAAGATAAAACATATTTTTTTCTGTTTGCAACTAAGAAAACGCTCCCGCCTGGTCAGCGGAACCAAGTCAGACAGCTGTCAAAGAGGTCGCCGCCATGTTGGTCGAGTCAGGTCTGTCGGCCTCACTCTGACCTACCCTTGGTTAATCCCATATGCCGCCTCTACCTACTCCTACCTCTATGCCTCCGACCCTAGCCCTCATGACCTTTGACACGCCGTTAACCCTAATCCTCCTGATCTTTGCCGATAGTGTACGAGTATTCGACCTTGATTTAACTTCTTTTTTTTATGTCCTTATTCTGATTGATAAATGGGACTTCGTAACACCTTTTTATTAGCTACTTATTGTGTATGTTACATTTGTTCTCTTTATACTATACGGGTATGTTTTTACTGTCGACATAGTTTTCCTCAGAGAAGTACCAGATAACAAAGAGGTTTAATGTGAAAAATAAATAGGCGCGGGAGAAATACTTCGAAGAATCCTCTACCACCAAGAATACCAGCCTGAGTTGTGTGTAAGATTGTTTACGTATGATTTGACCTTCATTCACGCAGTTACCAGACATCTCACAACAACACTGGGATGAAATACTGCAGTGAAAAATACTACCTAACGGACGGCCTTTTGGAAGGAAATTGGTGTGAAAATTGGTTTTATCATAGTAATTGATTAGAAATCTTTATAAATTTGACCGCTGGGCTGACATTGACAGTCAGACCCAAAGTGAACTCCCTCCTCATCAAAAGTCGCATTTGCTTTTGTAGAAGACAAGTCAAGGGAAGAATTATTGACTCACTCTTCCTGTGACCTTCCTAAAAATAATTAATATAAGAACAACAACAAACCAACAGCAGCAGCAGCAACAACAACAACAACAACAACAACAACAAAATAATAATAATTAATAATAATAATAATAATAATAATAATAATAATAAAATGGCTTGTGATATCTTTTCTCACGAAAGATTCCTCAGACTTGTTCTGCGGGTAAGAACAAGAGACAAGGAATATTCTACACTCCTTGACCTTCTCGGTTTACGTAACGGGGCAGCGAAGCCATCCTGTTATATTGATGCATTCGCGTGATGGTGTCCCTCAGGCGCCTGCTCGAGCATGATTGTCTAAGCCAACCCACACCAGGCACCTACTATTAACCCGGTACTGCCCAATTTTGCTGCGTATGGAATTTCCTTAGAAGGATACTTAGCGTACTGCCCTCTGTCTGTCAGCCCATAGTCACAAAGCTCATAGACTCAAACTTTGCCCCCCCTCCCTTCCCCTTGATTAACTCTTTGAAAATGCCCATTTCTGTCCTTTTAAATGGACACTAGACACAAATAGATTCAGACATACAAGTAAGTCATCAGTTGTAAACAATCTGTCGTCCTCTCAGTAGGTATACAGGGCGTCCAGGGATTTAACATACTGACTTGAGGAGGATATTCTGAGGCTGATTTTCAGTAAATATCAACATGGGTCTACCTTTCAGCCTTTACGGTGACACAATTACTGCTGACCTTACGGGTGGGTTGTGAGGCAGACCATTGTAGTCCATCAGGTTGTCAGTAACTGTGGCGGTGTCATGCACGATTCCCATCTGGGCGATCGTTTGTATTTAACCAATTTTGCCATCCCACTTAGACGACTCCCTTCGAGACGATTCGCTTATGGATGATTATGATTAACAATCAGCGGATCACGTACCGTTCCCAGATGAACTGCTGTCAGTATTTTCCATTATGTAATTACATAGAAATATTATTAGAAACTAATCTCCTTATTAGTTAGGCTCGTTGATCTATCTATCTATTGCCTGGCCACCCCATACGGGATTAAGGCGTCTGGCAATAGACAGATAGATAAATCAACAAAGCTAACTAATAAGGAGATTCGTGCGCGTATTTAGTAAATTAGCGTTGACAAACACACGTCCACCAAAAAAGAATCGAAAAATAACTTTAAAAAACGAAAAAACTTCAATGGCCAATGCTGGCCAGGAAATCCCTAGTTGTCATTATCACAGTGTTGCATATCACCTGTAGTTTGTGTCCCTCATAAACAAGGTTAATGCCACAACCGTGAGTAACAGTCTCTGCCTCTCTGCCATTACGACCTAAGCTGAAGACTCAGTGCTTACGTTGTCTTGGAGAAAGAATGTAGTTAACTGACGTGTCTCATCGGTCACCATTCAGAGTTACCTCGCTATTTTACTCAAGAGAGCCAGACATGAAACTTATTTGTTTAGACTGCCAGTTAAAATGGCAGGTCCAATTCACGAGTAAATTAATGGTTTTGGCATTTAATCAGAATGCATTGTGATGTCTGTTATGAAGACGTTCACTTGATAAAATAAACATTTCATGCATCAAATAAAATAGGTTAGTGATTACTGTTGTAGTAATTACTTATGCTAAAAATTATCCGATGTTTAAGTGATGGCAGTAACAGCATGATGGCAAAGACTCGTCCAACTGGGAATCATCATAGTGGGAATCATCTTTGTGGGAAACAGTCGTCTATCTGGGAATCGTCTTACTGGGACCAAACCATTGTAGCTCCTTAACGACTGATAGTTTGACTCATGATGAGACAGCATTTTGTACTCAATATTAGCCCAACAGTGATCTGAAGTTAGTACTGTACGTCAAGTCCTGGAACACCTTTATTCCTGGATTAAGTCGTAAATGCATGACAGGTTCAGATCGTTATACTGGTGAGCAGTAACTTACTCATTTCTTAAGTTCTTCATAAGCTCAGGTTAGTTAAAAATTTTGGAGTACCCTGAAACCAGTGACACCCTTAACTTAATGGGAAAGGCAGTGGCCGAATCGGTAGAGAGGTGGGTTACGTCCTAATGGACCCAGGTTCGAATCCTGGCTAGGGCAAGAAGGAGCTTAATTATTAGAATTTCGCTAAAGTAGACTTCACGAATGTACCAAAAGACTCGCCGACTTGTAAAAACGTCCCAGCTCTTTCCAGTACACCAGTCCTGTATGAGACAGCCCTAGCATGTATTCAGGATGGACGGTGGGTGTTAGCTCCGAAATGGTGGCATGTTATTTTTCGTTATGATTTTTTGAAACAAAGTTATAGACAAGTTGTTTGCGATTAACATGGTACCAATGAAAAGAAGTACAGTAGCTCAGGCAGGACAGACACTACGGTTAGTAATGTATAAAGTCTTTGATATATGCCAACTTTACTTGTGTATAAATTAATAGATATATATATATAGATTGCCTGATGAAATTCCACCGCTGCCTCTAAATCTGATGTGCCAGTTTCCTCAATTCATAGTTCCTGTTGTATGGAAAAAATATATTATGGAAAGTGTTAGAAAAAAAAAAATTATATGGAACGCGTATCTCTCATATACTGAAGACTATCTATTAAAGAAGAAGCCTTTCTTCGTTCATATTCTCCAACCCTCACCCCACCCCATCCCCAGGTACCCCCCCTCCTCTCCGGTCCATCCACCTATTCTTTGGCCGTAGGAGTCACGTTTCTCTCTCTCTCTCTCTCTCTCTCTCTCTCTCTCTCTCTCTCTCTCTCTCTCACACACACACACACACACCTCTCCATTCTTCTCCTTCCTCACTCTTCTCTCTGTAAACTCATCTTTCTTTCCCCACCTCAGCTTTCTGTCTTTCTAGCCTGCTTTATCTTTCTCTAAAATCACCTCCTTCACTGTTCACTCTCTAACATGGCCTTTCTTTTCCTCACCTCACCTACCTCACCTTTCTTTCTCCAACGTTACTTTTCTTTCTTTAGTCTCACCTCTCTCACTTTCCTCCAGTTTCACTTTCCTTATGTTTGTGTCTTTGTAACTTTATCTGATTTCTCTCTCTGCTCTCACCTTTTCATGCCCGCACTGCGATTGAGACAGGTGGATGAGGAGAGCGTTCGTCATTGTCATAGTTTTGTAATTAGGGTAGCAACGTGTACCCTATAACTTCATCCATGGCACATCCTCGCTCTGGGTCGTAAGATCTTTTGATGTATTACTTGTCCTTATAAATCTCTAATTTCACCAGAGCTGCTCCCTCATCTTGACCTCTCTTAACCCACTTCTTGCCCTCCCATAACGTGTGTTGGTGAGTGTGTGGGAAGAGGGATGGGATTTCGTTGACCTTTACCCCGTGCATTTATTTTTCATCACAGACGCAGATGAGGGATGACAGGAGAGAGAGAGAGAGAGAGAGAGAGAGAGAGAGAGAGAGAGAGACAGACAGACAGACAGAGACGGGGGAGGGGGGTGAACATGCGTATGTGTGCTTATTTACCAAAGTATATTTACCTAATTTTGTGTTACAGGGTTTGAGATTTAATTCCGTAGTGTCCCGTGAGTCATTTATTTATCGTACCCTGCTTTCCTTTAAACGATTTTATACCTTGTGAACACACTGTCATCTGGCAACTTTTTCCACATCTGAATAATTCTGTTTGGAAATCCAAATTTTTTCGTGTCTTTCTTGGCTCTTTTCTTCAGGAGTTGGTATTTGTGTCCTCTTGTTGTCGCCGCTGCATTCAGAATCAAATCTGCCAGTGTGCGTATCTCCACAAACAAGAATAAAACAGTTTAGTATTTGCACACCGCAGACCTTGACCTTTAACCAGGATCAAGGGTCGGGAAACTTTCTTAGGGTATTACCCAAAAATTTATTTTAGTATGATGAAAATACCCCCAGACTTCAGAGTAAACAAAAACAAGTCAAAATGCTCCTAAATTGTTGCATTTGGTGCAGTATACATGATATATGGTTTTACATCTTGTTCATTAAAACTTACATGATTTATGTGAAAAGTCAGTTTATACCGCACGCATTACCTCTCATACAGCATGCATTATCCCCAATATTTTTAAATTTACCCCATTTTGGGTATTTTACCCCTGTTCCCCGACCCCTGACATAGATTTTCGCATGGTCTATACATTGGCAACGTTTAAGCCAGATTATCCAACACATTTATATCAAATATTATGTAAGCGTGCATAAGTAGTATAGATATTTCACACTGAGTACATGATGAGTAATATTTGGACGATATTTTACTTTGGATACATGGTGAGTAATATTAGAATGATATTTGGCGGAGGTTACATGGTGCGTAACATCTACGTCATGTTTTACGGAGGGAACATGATGAGTGTTGTTGTTTGTTGTTGTTGTTGTAACCCCAGGCTCAGTTGAACGCGAAACCACTGGACTGCAGGAAACCAGTCACTTCCGCCGGTCCTTCCCAGCGTGATGCATGAAGGAAGTGTGTCGTGGCGTGTCGGGCAGCAATACAGTGTGACGAGGGCGGATTGTGTGTGAGTTGTGTTTTGTGTTGGGATCATAGCAAGGATGGTTAATGGCCGTTCCACAGTTTGTTACATGTGCTGATGTCCCTCTGGTTGGGGTAAATTCAGAAACGTGGATGTCTGATAGTGGTTCATGAAAGTTGCTGTTTGACTGGGGATTTTGGATGGCATTGATGGCTATGTGGTATGTGTTTGTGAAGGGTAGTATTAGGTGTAGGAGGAGGAGGTTATTGTAACACTGTAGTTTTTTTTTTCTTTCTTTTTTTTTTTTTTTCCCGCGGGGAGGATGTTGAGGCATACAGTTACATGGGTGAGATGGAGCGGAAGCAGTGAATTGGGTGCCTCTCATTCATAATTATGATTCTTGATTAGAAATATTTTCGTTTATTGGTGTCGGTGATCTGTGCTTGTGGTTTCAGTGCATTCTCTTATTATTCTTGAGTGTGTGTGTGTGTGTGTGTGTGTGTGTGTGTGTGTGTGTGTGTGTGTGTGTGTGTGTATAGCTTATCCATGTTTGCGTTGGTTATGGTGGGGCGGGGATCAGCTTAGCCTAGCGTAATTCATTGTCGTTTTGATTAACGGTTCATAGACTGTTTTTGCTGTCCGAAGGTAATGCCTGTCGTTGTTTACCAGGTACCGAATTTAGGAAATACCTGTGCATTATGTGTGTTATATGTTAATGATAGATCTTGTTTCCGTCTAAAGCCAATTCCTAGAATTCTTGCCAGTGGGAGTGATTTGTTAAGGAGGGAAATTTTAGTGTGTCCTTGAGATTCCTGTGTCTGGAGTGAAGAGGGTGATGGTTGATTTGGTCAGTGAGGCAGTCATTCTGTTTTGTATAAGCTAGTTTTCTACTGAGTGTAGGTACAACTGGAAATGTCTCGCAGGTCGTTGAGCTCTGCAGTGCTGTGAAGCTGTTGGCAGATCATCAGCAGAGGATAGAAGCGTTACTGAAGGAGGGGCTGGCACGTCATGGAGGAAAGAGTTAAAAAGTGCGGGTGAAAAGACTAAGGCTGGTGGGGCACCGTTGGGTGGTCCTCTGAATTTGGAACTTTGGATTTGGTAGAATATCCAGGCTTGTAACTCTGAGAGAACGTTGACCAACCTTTTTTTTTTCTTTATGTCTTCCATGTTTGTATTTACGATGAGTTTCTCAGGATATGTCGGTACCGTGCAAAAAAGCTCCTTTTTACGTCTGCTGCTGCTAGCGTGGTTTTTAATGATGGCAAAAACCATCTACGATGATTTGGGTCAGCTTGGAGAGGTGAATGGTGATTGAGTATTCGAGTTGGAAGCCATGTTGCAAGTGTGATAGAGGGATGTTGTGGATGATGATGTTTAAAACTAACCTTTCTGTGATTTTGGGTGTTGTACAAAGCACGAGTATAGGTCTGTACGATGAGCGACTATTGAGAAGAGATGATGAGTATACTGTATAGGTAATTTTTTATAAGACATTAACTGTGAGTACATGATGGATAACATTAGGGTGTTTCATACAGGTGTATGGTGAATATGTAAATATTGTTTGGATAATACGGTGTTTTATGGGGGGTGCATAAATAATATTCCCATGATGTTTTACGGTGGGTAGGTGGATCCACCCACCATTCACTTATTTGTAGTGGTACATTCAGGCGCCTCTACGCTCAGTGACAGGCCAAAAAGTTTCTTATAGCTCAGACACCCAAATGGACGCCTGGTGGTCTACTGGGTTAAGGTTCTCCAAACGGACGTTGCCCATAAGGGTTGACATCCAAGAGGGGGCTAGGGTTTGTTGCTCACATGGTTCCACTTAGGTGTGAGCGACCAATCACCCTCGTCTCAAGGGTCGGGACTAAGTAGCCTAACCTCGATCCCCTACGCGCCCGGTGGGCAACAAGTAGATGATAGATAGATGCAATTTACGGTGGGTGCACTGTGAGTAATATCTGGATGATATTTTACGGTGGGTACGTTGCGTAATATCTAGGTCATATGTTTCTGAAGAAGCTTTATTATTAATATTTGAAGAATATTATACGGTGGGTACGTTGAGACACAGATGTTATGTAATGGGCTCATATTTTACGAAGGGTGCAGTCGCTGCAAAATATGTATTTACTTTCTTCATCTTTGTATTGTGAAACAGTGGATGAAAGGTTTGAAAAGATATAAATGAGGAATTGCCGTATGATATACAGTACTTTGTGCATTCAGATATATTTGAAAAGGTTGACAGAAGCAGATGATAAGGGAAAATGTTTCTGTAATCAGGTTTTATATACATCATTCATTAGCACAGTAAATCTGTTACGTTACTGAATGAAGTGGGTGGGATGCAGAAATGAAAACAGCAAAGTACAGCCTAGGAAAACTACCGCTCTTGTTCTATAAGCTGACGATCCTCCCTTTCAGTTCAGTTGGTAGTCAGTCAGATTGGAGGATCGATCTGAGAAGTGAATAAGGATACCCATTCCCACCTCATAACAAAGGCCCATAGGATTTCATGACGGATATATATTAAAGTTGTCGGAGTGGTCCAGTCCGTCAGGGGGAAACGGACTTGATCAGCAGAAATCTGAGTGAAATGTGGGTCATGCTTTTACACACACAAGCTTTGGGCTTTGGCATTCCTCAGCTACATCTTACTTTTTCACACTTTTTTTTTTTTTATTGCGAAAAAATTTGGTGTTCTGTGTTTCTGTATAATTTCCTGTGTCGGAGAGTGTGTAAGTAGTGAAGGAGGGTGTAGTAAAGAATGGTACTTTTGCCCTGCGCCTGTCCCCGGATGGCGCTGTGAGGATTGCTGTGCCCTCCACACACATCCCAAGACACATTCATTCGCCACGGTACACCACACCGTTAGGAGGGGCAGAGGGGAAAAGAGGGAGGCCAGTGCGGGAGGGAGATGGAAGGGAAAATGAAGGGGAATGGGAGGGAAAGAGGGTGAAAAACTGGAAGGAATAGGAAGAGAATGATAAACAGTGAAAGTGAAGGGAAAGGGTAAAGAAAAATGGGAGAAAAGGGAAGGGAGTCGAAGCAGAGGGAAGAACAGTGGAGGAGGGAGGTAGAGGGGAAAATGAGAAGGAAATGAAGGGTTAAGGGGATGGCCAAGGGGGAAAAAGAGAGTAGCAAGAAAATGAAAGTATAGGGAATGACAACTGAGGAGCAAAGTAAAGGGGAAAATGAAAGGGAGGGGAGGGGAAGGGGAAGAAAAGAAATACATATAGTGGGAAGGACAAGGGCTAAGAAATGTAGAGGAAGAGAAAGATGATTGATTAACCCCTTCAGCCAGTTTTCGTCTTGCTTTTGCTAATACCAGATGGTTTTATTCGCTTTGAGGAAGAGCCCCCAAGTAGTGAAGGAGTTACTGAATGCTGTATCCAAAATCTCCAGCTCGAAAAGTCCCTCCTGAGTCAGTAAAGTCCCTCCTGAGTCAGTAAAGTCCCTCCTGAGTCAGTAAAGTCCCTCCTGAGTCACTAAAGTCCTCAGGCTCCAGCAGGTATGTACGTAAAGTGACGTCCTCGGGCTGAAGGGATTAAAAGAAAAAAAAAGGGGGGGGAAGCAAGGGAACGATTTTTGGTAGATGGTGGGACAAAGGTAAAACATTGTAAAGAAAATAAATGTTCAGGAAAATAGGGAAAGGGATGGAGATGACAGAGAGAAGGGAACGGTTATGCATTGTTAAAGAGTCAGTAGTAAAGAGGAGGGGGAAAGGGCGAGGATGATAGGAGGAGAAGAAGTGAGAGAGAATGAAAAACTGAGGGACGATTGGAAATGATGGGGGTTGTAGAGGGAGGGAGGAAGTGAGGAAAGAGGAAAGAGAGGAAAAGTGTTGGAACAATGAAGGCTGGAGGAAGAGGAAGACGATAGCAAAACAAAAAGAAAGAGCAGATGGGGTTGAATGAGGCATGGAGGAAGGAAGAAAGGACAGTAAAAATAAGATGGAAGAGAGAATAGTAGGGATGGTGGATGGAGAGAGGATAATGAAGACAAAAGAAAACATTAGGGAAGAGAAGAGAAGGGTGGAGGTGATGGAGGAAGAGTGGAAGAGAAGGGCATTTAAATAATGGGGGAGAGAGAGAAGAGAAAGACAGTAAAAAAAGAGGGATGAGAGAAGACTGGAGTTGGCGGTGAGAAGGGTGAAGAGAGAGTCAAAAAAGAGGAAGTTGGGTGGAGAGAGAGAGAGAGAGAGAGAGAGAGAGAGAGAGAGAATCATTATTAAAGCCACCAACAGCTACCCATCAAGCTTAAGAGAAACGACGAAACCTAAACCCTTTAAGTGACGGCGAAGCTTAAAGTGGGTGGATGCGGAAGTGAGTTGTATCCAGGCACGGGTGGAAGGAACTAAAGGGGCGCTGGGAGGAAAAGGCAGGGAGGGAAGGTAGGGTGGGAGGGAGGGAGAGAGGGAAGGGAGGGGCGAGGCGGAAGGAGGGTGTATCTAGGAACATGGTGGGAAGAACTAAAGGGGCGCTGGGAGAAAGAGGAACGGGGAGAGAGGGAGGTAGAGATAGGGAGAGAGGGAGGAAAGAAAAGGGAAGAGAGAGGAGAGAGGGAGGTAGAGATAGGGAGGATAGAGGAGAGAGGAGAGGGAGTAGAGAGAGGAAGGTAGATGTTGATGCGGAAGTGGAGTGTATCTAGGTACTTGGTGGGGGGAACTAAAGGGGCGCTGGGAGGAAGAGACGGGACGGGGAGGTAGTGAGGGAGGGAGGGAGGAAGAGTGAGTGACTAAAGGGGCACTAGGAGGAGGAGGAGAAGAGAGGGAAGGCAAGACACAAGGAGAGAAGAGAAGGGGAAGGGGATGGAGAGAGAAGGAATGAAGGAAAAGTAGGGGAAGAGGGGGAGGTAGGGGAGAAGGCTATAATGAGGAAGCTGGGATGGAAGGTAGAGGGAAGAAAGATAAAATGAGAGAGAAGGTAAGCAGTGAGGGAGGGAAGGAGGGGGGGGGAAGAGATGAGAGGGGAGAGGAGAAGGATTAAGAAAGGGGGGGAGGGGAAGAGTAAGGAGGGAGTACAAAGAAGTACAATGGAAAGCAAAGAGCAAAAGATCTAAGGGTCCTTTTGATAGCATGGCAAAGACGGGGAGGGAAAGAGAAGATAGGCGAGGGGGAGGGAGAGGTGGGAAGAGGGAGGGAAGGGGAGGAGAGTGGAAGTGGGAAGGGGGTAGTAGGAAGAGGAGGAGGTGGAGGAGAAAGAGGGGGAGGGAAGTAGGAATGGTAAGGAGAGAAGAGATGAGAAGTGGAAGCACAAAGATGAATTAATGGCGGTGTGGATGGACAAAAAGAAGAGAATAACAAAGCAGGAATTCCATGAAGAGGAGGAGGACAAAAATAAAAGAAGATAAAAAGTAGGAATAACAAAAGACGTTGGAGGAGGAATACAAGTAAAGGAATAGGGATGAGAATGAAAAAAAAGAAGAGGAGAGCTTACGACGAAAAAGAGTGAGGATAAGTGACCAAAGAAAGAGGAGAAAGACACAGAAAAACAGTAGGAATAACAAAAGACGGAGGGGGATTAACAGTAGCGGAAAAGGGATGAGTAGGAGGGAGAAAAAGATTAAGAATGATAGAGGGAGGAGGAAGAATTAGAGTGAAGGAAGGAGAGCAACAGAGCAAGGATAACAGTGGACGCAAGAGGAGGAGTAATAGTGGATGATAGAGAAAGAGGAGAGAAATAGGAGTAATAGTAATCGGGAAAAAGTGGGTAACAGGAAATGAAGAAGGAAAGGGAGGAGTAACAGTAGACGGAGGAGCATGACAACAGTAAACGTAGGAGGAAGAGAAACAGGAGAATAAGAATGAGAATAACAGTAGACGGAGGAGATAAATGGAGGAGGAAGATGGAAGAAAAGTAGAAGAAGAAGACAGGAGGAAGGGGAGGAGGAGGAAGACGAAGGAAAATGACACAGGAGGAGTGGGGGGGGGATATGTTACAGGAGGAGGGTGAGGAGGAAGAACAGGAGGAGGAAAAAAGAGAACGTGAGGGTAGGTAAGTAGGCAGCATCTGGTATTTCCTCAGAGGCCTCAGTCACAGATTACACCATTATAGTCTGAAACAAGCTATTTTCCTCTCTCTCTCTCTCTCTCTCTCTCTCTCTCTCTCTCTCCATCCTTTTACTTTTATTATTTTTTCCTTCTCACTGTCTTTTTTTTGTATATTGCTTTTTCACAGTTTATCTTTTTTTCTAACCTCTTTCGTTTATTGTTTCTCTCTTCCTTTATCTCTCATCTGCTTTTATAATCTTCCTTAAGCCCCCAATCACTTATACTCTTCTCATAATCTCCTTTATAACCTTTCCTTTTCTTCAGCTCACAATTTTCCTTTTGAGAGAGAGAGAGAGAGAGAGAGAGAGAGAGAGAAGGGGGGTGGGGGCTGCTTCTCCTCTACCATTAAATCAAGCTTCAGAAGTTTTGATGGGAATTTGAATAATGGTGAATAATTTTTTCCTGGTAATGAGAAAGTAGAAGGGCGTATACAGCAACTGGAATTCAACTCCTTCGCTCTAGAGATCGTTTTATATTTTTATTGTTTCGTCTTTATTTTCTTTACCTCATGAGTGACCACTAGAAATACACGTACATAATAAAATCTTCACATCATCATCATCATCACCTTATTTCCTTCTAACATAATGTAATGGCATTTTTAATAATCCTTTCTGTACGAGAGGTGTTTCTTAAGGTGAGTGAAACCAACTTAAGCGCCAAAATTAAAGCCAAAAATGACATGCTCGGGCTGAAGGGAGTAATGGGTTGATTACTCCTTGACATTAACCCCTTCTCTACGATGGCGTGCTTTTCATTTCTTAGTAACTTCTACTGAGAGACTTATTAAGCTTCAGAGAGCCCGCAAGCAGTGCCAGGGTT
>NC_137018.1:34062438-34117438 GCF_032717465.1 Coenobita brevimanus
TCTCCCATTTGTATTCCCTTCATCCACTTAAACACCTTCGCCTACCGCCACCCCCCAAGCACTCCCATTCACAACTACCATCATCATCAACAACCACCACCATCTGTTGCCATAAAAAAAAACATCACTACCTCTCACTTTCCACAGTCACTATCATTCACAACTATCATCTACATCCACAGCCACCACCATCACCATTATTCAGTCAAACCTGCCATCACCTGCCATTATAACAACCACCACTGACCACCACCACTCGTTTATAACCATCATCATCATCAAGCACAATCATCACCACTAATATCAACAACCATTACAACCAAAATTACTAACCAACATCCACTCTGGTTACCGCATCCGCCTGCTAATCCCTTCTTCCATCACACGTTATCAGTGCTAATCTGCTTTCTACATCTCCTTATCTTTATCAGTCTATCCCTTTCTTAATCCTTCCCTTTTATCCCTCCGTCTCCCACGTCTGTCCTTCATCTTTCCGTCTTAGTCATCATTTCCTTTATATTTCGTTCTTCAGTGTCATTATTATTATTATTATTAGTAGTAGTAGTAGTAGTAGTAGTTTTTATTTTCTTTCCTGATCTTTTTTCTGGTTTTCTTATTTCAATTTGGCCTTCTTTTAACCCCTTCTCTTCCGTTTTATGTTTTAGTCTTGTCACCACCAGACGATTTTATTCAGTGAGAGAATTTTCCAACTGGAGAGGTTAGATAGGCATCGTTGTGACAGGGTTTTCCTGATATAAAATCGTCCGTAGGTAGCAAGAATAAACCGTCTCTATTTTTTTTTTTTTGTACTCTTCCACCATCATCCTTTCATTCATATTATTATCTATTCCATTTTCAGCCTCATTCCTCATCGATTTTCTCAAGTCTTTATCAGTCTTTTTCATCCATTTCTTATTCCCTTCAACCTGCAACGTATATATCATCTTTATTCCTACAATCTCCATTTTTATTCAGCTTTGGGGAGACTTTACAAACTGGAAAGGTAATATATAGCCTTCATTAACCCCTTCATTACAAGAATTCTCCACACAGCTGAATAAAATCGTCTGGAAGTAGCAAGAATGAAGCAGTAATATGGGTCACCGTGTTGCAGGAATTAACCCCTTCACTACGAGGACGGTCCATTTTATTCGTGTTGTGTCTAGACGATTTTTTTTTTCATTTCAGACTAAAAAAAAAAAAAATGGAAGAGTTTCATATAGCGTTGATTAACCCCACCACAACAAGCGATCTCTCCTCAGCTTAACAAAATCGTCTGTCGGTAGCAGGAGTGAAATAGGAAAGGCGTCATTGTGATGAAAGAGTCAAGCAAACTCGTGTCTCTAAATTTTCCTCTACAATCCTTTCACCTTCATCCCTAAAACTCATATATTTATTTTTTTTCGTCTCTAACTCAGTCACTACAAAATGACGGTGTGTGTTGAATGAACTGCCTGGGATGCAAGACTGTAAGTTAAAATGGCTAACTCGTACTGAAAGGTTTTATCTGCTTACCATAATCTGCCTTTCCTCGTCATAATCTCTCTTCATCTTAATCTCTCCATGTCATTACCTCTCGCTTCACTGTCGTTGCCTTCTGATCTCTCTCTCTCTCTCTCCCTCTCCCTCTCTCTCTCTCTCTCTCTCTCTCTCTCTCTCTCATCTACCGTCCTTTCTATGTTTATCCCTTCATTTTTTTCGACAGATACTTTCTCTTCCCTCCCTTCATTCTGTCTTCATTTTGCCTCCGTCCTCACTCCCCCATCCCTTCCTCCCTCCATCGTTCTCTCCCCATCTTTTCTTCCACACTCCTTTCCTCCCTCCTTTCATTCTCTCTTCTCATTCCTTCCCCTTTCTTCTAACCCTTTTCTTTTTTTTTTCATTCCCTCCAAGCCTACAAGTTTCTGTCTGTCTCTCCAGCCCTTTCCTCCCCATCCCATTACCCTCCCCATCCCATTACCCTCCCCATCCCATTACCCTCCCCATTCCATTACCCTCCCCATTCCATTACCCTCCCCATCCCATCCATCCTCAGCCTTTATAATTCGCAGTCCTTATGTCTGTATGTATGTATGTTTGTATGCTTGTATGTAACCATTTCTCTCTCTCTGTCTGTCTGTCTCTTAGTCAGTCAGTGTCTGTCTATGTATATGTTTATCTATCAGTCTGTCTGTCTGTTATAGCAAATCATTATCAGTCTGTCTGTTTATCTGTCTGTCTGTCTATCTATCTATATTTATCTATTTAACCACATCTATCTCTTTCTTTGTCTACCTTCCATAAACCAACCCTAATCTCTCTCCATGCCCTCCATCTCCATCATTCCCATCCAGTCCCTCTCCATCCATCCCTGTCAATCCCTTCCTCCTCCTAGTAGGCGATTTTCTCTCCATCTTCCCCCTTCCCTCCCTCCAGTCCAGTGATTTTTCCCTCAGCCTACCTCCTTGTCTACCTGCCTATTTAACTGCCTACCTACCTACCTACTTACCTACCTACCTACCTACCTACCTACCAGCGATCTTCTTTCCGTCCTTCCTTCCTATCTTCATTTCCTTCCTTCCTTTCCATAGTTGTCTATTTATCTATCTATTTATCAGCCTGTCTGTCTGTGTCTGTCTATCAATGAACATATCCATCTTGCTCCAGACCTACGATTTTCCCTCTGTCTTTCCAGCCCTTTCATATCCATCCAATTAAATCCCCTTCCATTAATCCCCCACCTTTATAACCCCCCATAACCACCTGTCTGTCTGTCTGCCCGTCTGGCTGTCTATATATCTGCCTATCTGTCTGTGTCTGTCGGTCTGTCTATCTATCAACCTAATCTGTCATGCTTCCTGCCCCCAAACCAACGCTTTTCCTACCATCTCTTTCACAGCCATCCCATCAGGTACCCCTCCAGCCTGCCTTTTCCTGTTTTACAATCCCATCCATCCTGTGTGTCTGTTTTTTATTGCCGTGCGGGCGATAACTTAGAGGGTGTAATGTTTTGCGTAATGTGTGTGTGTGTGTGTGTGTGTGTGTGTGTGTGTGTGTGTGTGTGTAGTGGGTCTCGGTGCTTATGTTCAGTTAGGTGGATCAGGAGCTGGAATTAATTCCTCAGAACTATTTCCTGTCGCCACGTGTGCCGAGGTTAGCCCCAGCAGGTGTCCTTGCAACCAGCAAGTTTAATTCGCTGTAAGGAAATTATGAGATCTGGCTGAGCTTCTAATAGCTAGATTATCTTAGGTGCGTCAGGTGGAAGGAACAACCGGAAAGATTAACAGGTGTAGGCTGGCTAAGTGTTTTGGGTGAATAACTAATGAAGAGATGAATGTGAAGAAAATGACTAACAAATGCTATGCTACACTGTCTGTCCATCTGTCTGTCTGTTTATTGCTCTGTCTACTGTACCTGGCTAACTCCTTCACTCCAGACCCACGGTTATTTACTCCATCTCTCGATCTCTTTCATCTCCATCCCATAACATCCCTTCCATCTGGCCATCCCCTACTCGTACATTCCTCACCCACGGCAGTCTATCCTCGATTATATATATATATATATATATATATATATATATATATATATATATATATATATATATATATATATATATTTGTTTATTTATCTATATTTATATTTATACTTATATATGTAAATATGAATGTATTAATGTGTGTATATATTTGTGTTTGTGTGTATGTATGTATTAGTGCTGACCATCTCTTTCATCTCCGTCTCATTAAATCCCTCATTATCCATCCATGCCCCACCCATACAACCTTCATCCACGGCAGGCTGTATCTATCTGTCAGTATTTATCTGTGCCAGTCTACCTGTTCACCTATACATCTACCTGTCTGTCTGTACATCTGTCGTTCTGTCTATTTATCTGTCTGCCTTTGCATCTATCTACCTACCTGTAGGCTTACTTATATTCCATACTCCAATCCATCTCTCATCTTCATCCCATCCATCCCCCGCCATCCATCCCTCTCTGAAATTTATAACCATCTATCCCACACCAATCCCTCCACCACCAAGCACACACTTTTGTTTCGCTTCTTTCCTCCCATCCCTCATCTCTAGTTATCTGTTTTCCTCGCTTTCCCCCTTCCTAGCTATCTACCCTCCTCCCGTCCCGCATCGCTAGTTACCTACTTTCTTCATTTCCCTCCTTCCTAGGTACATTCCTTCCTCATTTACCTCCTTTCTAGTTACCTTCCGTCCCTCCTCAGTTACCTTCCTTACTCATTTCCCTCCATCCTAGTTTCCTTGGTCCCATCCCTCCTTCCTAATAACATTCTTTCCGCGTTTCCATCCTTCCTAGTTTCCTTGCTCCCTTCATTCATTCCTAGTTACATTATTTCCACATTTCCTTCCTTCCTAGTTACCTGCCTCCCTTCTCCCCTTCCTAGTTAATTTCTTCCCTCCCTCCCTCCCTTCCTTCCTAATTACCTGCCTCCCTTCTCTCCTTCCTAGTTAACATCCTCCCTCCCTCCCTGGCTGCCTAGTTACCTACATCCCTTCTCCCCTTCCTAGTTAACTTCTTCGCTCCCTCCCTCCCTTCTCCCATTCCAAATTAACTTCTTCCCTCCCTCCCTTCCTTCCTCCCTCCCTCCCTTCCATCCTGGTTAATTTCCTTCTCCTTTCCATGCATCCTTCCTAGTTAATTCATCCATCCTTCTCTTCTTCCCAGTTAACTTCCTCCCTTCCCTCCTTACTTACCTACCTGCCTTCCTTCCTGCCTACTTCCAACCCTCCATCTTTTCCCTCACTCCCGTTTATCTTCATCCCAACATATCCCCAGCAAAAAATTTACAACCACCCATCCCACACCAATCTATTGATGTATCTATCTGTCTGTTTGTCTGTGTGTCCAACTATATATCTATCTGTCTGTCTTACTTCAGTCCATCCCTTTCATCTCCGTCTCATCAGACGCACACCCACGGTTACTGTGCAACCACCCTTCCCCACTAGTCTCTGTATGTGTCTGTCTGTCTGTCTGTCTGTGTATCTATCTATCTATCTGTCTATCTATCTATATCTATCTATCTGTCTGTCTGTCTCTATCTATCTATCTATCTATCTATCTATCTATACACTGTATCTGTGTTTGTCTCTGTGTGTCTGTCTTTTTGTCTGTCTATCCTTATCTTTGTCTATCTATCAGTCTACCTATATCTGTTTCTGTATCTTTGTGTCTATATCTGCCTGTCTATCTGTCAGCCTACCTACCTACCTACCTACCTACAAACCTACCTACCCATCTACCTACCTACTATCTCTAATCTTCATCCCATCAAATCCCACTCCATCCTCGCTTCTCCCCGCCTAAAATTTACAGCCGCCCATCCCACACCAATCCCTCCACACCAAGCCTGGGGAGAGCGGGGGTCGTTACGAGATTAGATAGGCATCGGCGGTGGAAGCGTCGCCTGATAAGAGATAACGGACAGCGCGCTCTCAGATAACGAGGCTAGAGCGTGTAAGAGAATGGTGAGTGTTGGGGGTTTTGTGGTGCGTGTGTGTGTGTGTGTGTGTGTGGAGGGGAGGAAATGAAAAGGGTTTAGAGAGGGGGAGGAATGGAGGGGGGAAGGAAGAGTACGAGGGGAAGGGAAGAGGGAAGCGGGGGGGGGGGGGGATCGGGATGGAAAATGATGAAAGGAAGGGGATGAAGGGAGAATGAGGAGAAGAAGGGAAAGCTTCTGTGAGAAAGGAAAAAGGAAGTGGGATTGAGAAGAGGAAGGGAAAATGTAAAGAGGAAGTGAGGAACAGAAAAATAGATAAAAGGAGGGAGAGAGAATACAGAAAAGGATAGAGGGAGACGAGGTAGAAAGTGGATGGAGGGAAGAGGAATGGAAGAGGGAAATGAGAGATAAAACAAACGGAAAGGGAATAGAGGCTTCGGAGCTAGGGAGAGAGGAAAGTTTGGGTGTGGGGGGGGAAAGCAAAAGAAAAGGAAGCGGTAAAAATTGAAAAGGGTTGAGAGCAGGAAAGTTGAAGAAAAGTGGAGTTAAATAAAAAAAAAAATGAAAGAAAGAAGGAATGAAGGGAGGAGAGATTTGTCCTTATGTAACAAATTATTAGAAAGAATAGGGTAATAAAGCCGGAAGGATAAAGAAAATAAAGAGGGGTGGGTAAGGGAAATAGAGGGATGGATAAAGGTAATAAAGGATAAGGGAAATAAAGATGGAAGGAAAATGGAAAAGGAAGTAGAAAATAAAGTCAGTCTTAATCCTTTCATTACAAGGGTCGCACAGGTATTTTTTATTCCCGCTAATGGTACAAGGTTTTACTCCATTGAGCCTCCCTACGCAGCTAAAAGGTTAAAAGCTAACTCTAAAAAGCTTTCTCTAGAACTCCTGTCGCTGAGTTGGCTGAAGTGGATTTATCTCGCTAATGGCAGACGGTTTTATTCACTTAGCCCCCTCACCACGATGACGCTATTTTTGTTAGGCCTACCCTCAGATTATATTAAGTTGAGGAGAGAGTTTTCTATCTGGAGGTGTTAGATATACCTTTAATCAACCCCTTCAGTACTAGAGCTGACTGAAATCTTGAATAAATCGTCTGGTGGTGGTAAGAGTGAAATTGAGAGGACGTCATCGAGGTGAATGGGTGAAGAAGGTCCCAGTGCAACTTAATCCCTTCAGCCCGAGGACGTATTTTTTGCCTGTTCCATCTCCTGACGATTTTACTCAGCTACAAGACTCTCCTAAGCAGATAAAAAGGTTATGTGGCAGCTAGAACATAATAAAAAAGATGTCCTCAGGGTGAAAGGGTTGAGGGATGAAGTGGGAAGGAAGGACGAAGCAAAATAAGATCGTCAGATAAAAGCCAGGATGAGTGTATGGCGCTGGGAGGGTTCACACACACACACACACACACACACACACACACACACACACACACACACACACACACACACACTCTCTCTCTCTCTCTCTCTCTCTCTCTCTCTCTCTCTCTCTCAGCTGAATAAAATCGTTTGGTTGTAGGTCCAATTAAAAAGCAGTTCAACCATAAGAGCCAAAGGGTTAAGAAATGCACAGAAAGCCAGGAGAGACATCAACCCCCTGGAGGAGTGCCCCTAATGCTGAGTAAAATCGTCTGGAGGCAGGAAGAATACTGAAAGACGTCATTGTAGTGAAGGGGTAATGGACAGTTTTTGAGATGATATACAGAGGCCAGTGTAGTGAAGGGGTGTAGTTCGATGGAGAGGCTGGTGGTGAGTGTATATGATGATGATGATGATGATGCTTGGGTGATTGTTTGTGGTGATGATGATGATGATGATGATGATGATGTTTGGGTGATTGTTTATGATGTTGATGATGAGTAAGTTATTATTTATGTGCTGTGATGATGATGATGATGAAAAAGTACTGAGTTTGGTAGATAAGGAAGCTAATTATTCATACAAGGGTTATAACTAGAGTCTGATGTATGTAGATGCTTGCACGTGTTGCCTAAGTGGGGGGGACTATTTTTATGGCTCGAATTGTTCTTGTTGTAGATTTCGTAACATCATCATCTTGGCGATTTATCACGTCTATTGTACACAGACATTCTCTTGTGTGCTATTTGTATGTTATTCTCCATTAATAAGATAAAAGGTGTCAAATGAAAAAGGTCGCATTGCAGGATCCGTAGCGATTTATTGTGCCCGTTATACTTTGATATTTTGAGTTATTTGTATGTTTTTAGTACCGACATCCTTTGCCTCAGTGACGCACAGTAGGATAAAAAGGTGTAATATGGAAAACAAACCACTGTGGAGGGGGTGTTACGAAGCCTTCGATAACACCTGGAAGACGGCGCAGTGTGCTAAGAGATCACTCATGGGTGGATGGAAAGGTGGAGTCGGTATGATGGATGGAGGTGGGTGAAACTGCTGCTCCAGTGGCTGCGTATATGTCAGTGGTTGACGTAGGATAATCTGTGGTAATGAGTGATTAATGAGCATGCTGGCTGTTTTGATGGCGGCCATGATGGAAGAGGTGCACCGATAGGAGGACGTGACGAAAGAATCTGAATTATGATGGAGCAGAAGGCCACTTTTCGCCCAATTCGGTATTAACTTTTCTTGTAATTCTGTCTTCACGTGAATATGACTTTTATATTTAGGTGTTTAGATGTAGGCTATCAGTATTTACCTGCCGGTGTGTAATGTGGCTGTTTGCACTTGTAGATATATCTGTCCATTCATCGGTATCTCTCTTCATGTTTACTTTTATCGAACCCCTTCCCAGATCTCTTTCTCTTTACATCTAGCTATATCCATCCACCATCTTACTATCTATCTGTGTGTTTGTGTAGTTTAATCTGTTTCTAGCTCTCTTCATGTATTTCTAGCTTTCCAATTATCTTTATATTATTTTATCTTTGTGTATAGTATCTCTGAACCCCTTTCCTTGATCTCTCGCTCTCACGTACTCAGCATCACCCCTCTGACATACTTTCTCCTGAGTCGGACACATCCTTATCTTTCTCTATACTGGTGAGTCAGCCAGTCGCTCAGCCAGTTAGCTTGTGTGTTGTGAGTTATGGGGAGCTGATCTAGCCTTTCCTTTTCGTTTGATACCGTTTGACCCATCTAATTCATAGTGTAATTGTAGTGAGGTTCGACTTGTAATTCGTAAGTCTAATGTGACCTAACTTGAACTGGCCTACCCTAATATATGCATTGTACTATACAGGCACACCATAAGCTAAACTCATAATTATTCCCTCCCTTAACCTTACCGAACATAACCTTCCATAACTCAAATTTGGCCTATCCTAACCGAACTAAACTACACTCAGCCTATCTAGTTCACCCCAACCATACCTAATCTAACCTAACATTTCTGACCTGACCTAAACTAACTCATCTGAGCCTAGGCTAAACCGACCCAGCCCAACCCAACCCATTCCAGTCCAACGCAATTCAATCAACCCCAACCAACCCAGTCCATACGAGCCCAACTCAAGCCACCCTCGCCGTTTTTTTTTTTTTTTTTTTTTTTTTTTTTTTTTTTATACCTCTTCCATGTCTGAGTTCCATGACTGTGAGACCATAAAGTTGATCGATACTTCTGACTACAACTGTGCCTCTGGTGTACGAGTGGGAGTATATTTTTGACACCTGGGCTTGACTGCAAACAGGAAGCACCCGTGGAGCGTGTTAATGACTCTAATGGGGCTTTGTGTTGGTGAATGAAAGAGAAAGGATATTAAGTGATGAAATATTTTGTAGAGGCTAAAAATGCTCTGATTATTATATTTCGCTGTAAGTGAAAGGTTTGCATTAGAGAGTGATGAGAAAATAACCCTCTCCAGACTAACATACTATGTACCTGTAAGAATACAGTAGTAGCGATGTGTAATTCCGCTGCTTATGTATAGCTAAGGTATATCCAGTATAGAGTGAAAAATTTGAAAAACTACCGGGAATGAACAGGTAGCTGTAAAGAAAATTTGCATATATGTTCAGATTGTTTGCACGGAAATGAAAGCTTCTCTTGAGCAATCTAAGAAGAGATGTGTACGATATGGTGACGGGACAGAGCAAGAAGTGTATGTCGGTGTATGCAAATACGAAAGAAAAAATAAACTTGCTCAGTAAAGACAAGAGAAGAAGAAGAGGTGTAGATTAGATGAAGAAATAAGTTGAAAGTAGAGGTGAAAATCAATGCATAACCAGAAATTTCTTACGGGTATGTGGAGAAGGAGAATATAGATCAAAATGAAATGAAAATGATAAATGATACACATTTAAGGCCCATGAAACATACTGATACTGTAAATGAAACAATAAAATGCAAATTTAAAAATTATTTGTGGGCCACGGAAATGCAACCAAAAAGGTAGAAGACAAACCTGCAATGAAAATGTGAAAAATAATGTAAAATAATGAACAGGTCTGAAGTGAATAGGGTTGACAAGCAGGAAGTGTGAATGAAGGATGTGTGCATAATGTAGGCACTGAATAATCATGAGAAGGAATGTTACAATAGCAGGAAATTAAGAGTTATCCCATTAACACTCCCATACTCCTAAGACTTTACCCTCCCCCGAATAAAATCGTCTGGCGTTAGCTGGAATAAATTGCTCAGAGTTGTCCCGACCATAAGAGAGTTGAGTCACTTAGGTTTAGGGAGAATGAAAAGAGTCCTCTCCCTCCTCCTCCACCTCCTCCTCCTCCTTTTCACATTTTTTCTAGAGACTTCTTTCGTATCTTTTCCTAGCCTTGATATTACGTTCCCCATTTTAGTTTCTGTAGTCTCTCGATTTATTATTCTGGTACCCTTTTTGAGTGTCCATTTAGTTGTCCCATTTCCAGTCTCACATTTGTGCCCTTATTGAATATCTTGATAGGTTTATTCATCCCTTTTTAGTCTCTTTTAAAGAATCTTTGTGATGTCCCCATTAGGTCTTCTTTTTATGTTTTTTTTTTTTCCTCTTTTCACTCTTTCTTCTTTTTTGTTTTCCTTCTTAGTCTCCATTTTTAACTTTTTTCGTCTTCATTTATAGTCTTTAGTTTTAGTCGTTGTTTACAGCGTCCTTGTTTTGGCATCTTTTTTTCTTGTTTTCATATTCCTGTTTCTAGTCCTTCCTCTGGCATTTGATATTTCTAGTTCCATTTCTTTATCATTTCTAGTCTTCCTTTCTGTGCCCTGTTTTTTCATCTTCCTCTTTTAGTCTGTTTTCCCGTGTGTTTTTAGTGTCTGTTGTTAGTCCCTCCTTCTACCCAATTATTTTAGACTTACTATTTTGGTCTCCCCTTTTAGTTCGTGTGTGTGTGTGTGTGTGTGTGTGTGTGTGTGTGTGTGTGTGTGTGTGTGTGTGTGTGTGTGTGTGTGTGTGTGTGTGTTTCGAGAGTCCCCTGTGGTCGTCTTTTTAATATTTCATCGTGTATTCTTCCCCTTCCCTCTTTTTGTCGTCCATTTTAAACTTTCTTCTATTTTTGACATGCATTCGTTCTCTCCAGTCCCCCCAAGCTAAATAAAATAGTCTGATACAGTTGTTTTTGTCTTCTTGGGACGGAGCTGAACCATTTCCGCAACATGTATACTGCTGGAAATCGTGGTAGTAAGGAATTTTATGGGCCTTGGTAATGAGGTAGGATTGAGTCTCCTTGGTTACTGGTCAGATCAACTCTCCAATCTGGCTACACTTGGCCATGATCTGAGCTGAAAGGGGTAAGGGATCTTTGTGAGGCTGGGGTTAATGCAGTATAATAGCAAGAGTAGGAGGGCAAAATAAAGTGTCATCGCACTGAGGAGGCTAAAGGTGACTGTCCAACCCTTTCATCAAGCAGGGACTCCCTCTGACCTAATTAAAATCGTCTGGGGGTAGCAAGAGTACAAAGGAGGACAGGAGAAAATAATAAAAGGGAATCATGGTAGGTGCGAATGAACCCTTTCCCCACGATGAGTTTCAGTTGAGCTGAATAAAATCGTCCGTCATTGCAGGAATTATGTAAAGTTCAATTTCCTGCCCCTAAACGTTACTTGCGACAGTTCTTAATCTCTTCCGTGCCCTGCTTTTTAAATCAGCCGAGCGAAATCGTCTGTCGTGAGCCGAATTAATATGGAAAGTAGATTACCGGCAATGAAAAGACCAAAGTAGACGGTTTGTCATCCTCCCATCACCAGCGGTCTTCCCTGCCCTGAGGAAAATCGTCCGGCCGTAGCAAGAGTTGAAGGAATGAGGGGTTATCGTACTGAAGAGGTTAAAGGATGCATTATGTACACGCAAAAATATGAAGGGATAATATCAGAGAGAGAGAGAGAGAGAGAGAGAGAGAGAGAGAGAGAGGTCTTTAATTCGAGATTCACTGTTGATCGGATTATGCAACGGTAAATAAGTAGGAATTTTTATAGAGGCTTAAAAATGAGAAATGGTAAAAAGCTGGTAAAGAGAATGCAGTATGAGGAAGAGTGAGCCTCCCTCCATATCCTCTCGTTTATATGCAGTGGAAGGAGGAGGGGAAGCAGGAGGAGGAAGAAGAGGAGGAAGGAGCAAAGGAGGAGGAGGAGGAAGAAGTAAATGAAAGAGGCTTAAAGATTTGATGAAGAGGGCAATGATGATTATGATGATGATGATGAAGACGGTGATGATGATAGTGATGATGCGATGATGATGATAAAGACGGTAATGATGATGATGATAAAGTCGGTGATAATAGTGATTATGATAAAGAGTGTGTTTATGACGATGACGACGATGATGGGGGAGAAAATGAGGAATGGGATGAAGAAGAGAGTGTAGTGGAGGAATGACTGAATCATTAATGAATGTGGATGCAGATGATGATAGAGAGGAGGAGGAGGAGGAGGGAGAGAGATCAGATATTGAGGTAATGAAGGAGGGAGAGACTGAAAAAGTTGCATAATGATGATGATGATGATGATAAATGAAAGGAAGATACTGTACCAAGAAATATGGATAATACTGAGTCCGCAAGAGAAAAAAATATAGCCAAAAATAATGTGTAAAATATGAAGGCAGAATGCGGGGAATGAGGGACGGGGATAAAGTATATATATGTTGTAAAGAAGGGCAATAAAATGTGGGCATGTAGACTGGAATGAGGAAATATGGGAGGGGGAAGCAGCCGTAGGGAAATGTGCCGTAGTGGATGGAGGAGTGATGGGGTAGGGAGGCTGGGAGGGAGGGAGAAAGTAGAGAAAATGGAGAGAGGGAGGGAGGGAGGGAGGGCAGAAGTGGAAGGAAGGGAAGGAACCAAGGGAAACATGACTTGGTGAGGTGAAGGAGTGATAGGACTGAAGGGAAGGGAGGGAAGGAAGGAAAGAGAAGGAAGGAAAAGAATGGAGAGATAGAAGGACGAGGAAGGGAGGGAGGGAGGGAAGAAGTGGAAGGGAGGGAGGGAACCATGGGAAACTTAGACTTGGTGAGGTGAAGGAGTGATAGGACTGAAGGGAAGGGAGGGAAGGAAGGAAAGAAAAGGGAGGAAAAGAGTGGAGAGATAGGACGAGGGACGGAAGGATGAAGTGAAAGAGATGGAAGGAGCAGAGAGAGGAGAGAGAAAGATGGTAGGAGGAAAAATGAATAGACAGAGGAGGGGAGACCGGAGAGATGAAATGGGTGGATGGAGGAAGGAAGGGAGGGAAATAGTAGAGAGAGCGAGATAGGCAGGGAGGAGGAAGAGGGAAGATAAGGAGGAGGTGATAAGATAAAAGGGAAAATGTGGAGGAGGAGGATGGAGGGAGTAGGGAGGGCAGGAGTGAAAGGATGGGAGGGAAAAGGGAAGAGAGAATGGAAGGATGGAAAAATGTGAAAGGGTAGGAAGGAAGAAAGGGGGGGGGGAGAACGAAGATGGGATAGAAGGAAGGGAATGGGGGAGAAGAATGAAAAAAAAAATAGAGAATTGAGGCAGGAGGAAGAAGGAAGATGGAAGAGAAAAATTAGAAGGAAAGGAAGGGAAGAGAAGACCTGGAAGGAATGAAAGGGAAAAAGAGGAAGGAATGGATGCAGGAAGGAGGAGAAAAGGAAAGGAGAGGCAAAACGGAAGAAACGGGGAGGAGGGAAGTGAAGTTTTAAGTATTGTGTGAAAGCAGAAGTAGAATTGATAAAAAAAAAAAAGTACCTGAACATTTCCGGTTTATACATTTTGAAACAGTGAACGAAAAGTTGGAAATCACCTCTAACTTTCCATGATTGTGTATGCTTGCCCTTTTTGTCAATACCCCATGAAGAAGGAACTTTATACAACATTTGAAATACTCTGTCCATTCAGAAATATATGCCTTCTGAAAACACGGGAACAGCAATATCGCTTGTTATGAAACCAGCGATTACCTGATGGAAGAAGGTAATTTGTGACTGAATGTACAGGTCCCCAAAATAGTTATAGTCACTGGTACTTTTTCTGTTCTTACGTTTTGACACACACACACACACACACACACACACACACACACACACACACACACACACACACACACACACACACACACACACACACACACACACACACACACACACACACACACACACACACACACACACACACACACACACACACACACACACACACACACACACACACACACACACGATATTCGTAACTTGTGAAGCGGTGGAGTGATGAGGCTCGGGTGTGGGTAGCAGGGGGAGGCTGTCTATTGTGCTGCTGTTGTTGCGTGGCGATGTCCCTTAGGCCTCAGGGAACGAACTGCTTAGTGTATGCATTGACCTGGATACGGAGAAAAGAAAGAGAAAGAAAGATAAGAGGTACGTGGGATAGCCTGAGGGGGAGAATGAAGAATAGAAGCCAAAATGAGTAGAATCGTGGTTATGTGTTAGAAATGGTGAGAATGAGGAAGAAGAAGGACGGGGGAAGGGGACTGAGGAGGTAGGGAGAGAAAGGATGGGAGAATGGAGAGACGGGATGAAGGAAAAGGGTGATGGAGGTGAAGAAAATGGAGGAAGGAAGGAACGAAGATTGAGAGTAGGTAGAAATAAGGGATAGACATTAAGAGAAATGAATGAGGGGAAGCGGAGGTAAAGCAAATAGAATTTGAAAGGAAGAGAGAGAGAAGAGAGAGAGAGAGAGAGAGAGAGAGAGAGAGAGAGAGAGAGAGAGACAGACAGACAGACAGACAGACAGACAGACAGACAGACAGAGAGGAGGAGGAGGAGGAGGAGCAGCAGGATGGGAGGAAAGAGGGATGGGGGCCGTGGAGAGACGAGACAGAAGGAAGTGGACGGTGGAGCAGGATTGATTTCTATCGGCTGTTGGAAGCTAAGCTTGTTTACCTCGAAAAATAGGCTAGATAATTAAGACAGGTTTGTGTAGGACAGTGTTTCTCAAACTTTTTCACTTCATTCCCCACTTGTGGGGATCTTAACATCCTCGTGGACCCCCTGTAGTTTTCTCACTAGCCTCTCACAAATAATGATTAAAAAAAAAATGTTTTGATGCTCTCCATTTATTTTAAAGCATACAACTATCAGTCAGGATGCATATTTTGTTACATATCAGTGGGATGGATGACACTGCTTTCAGCCAGTCGACTGACTCGAGGTTATCACCGATGACGCACATATCAACCAGCCGGTTTCCGCTTTTACATTTTATGTGTAGAAGGATGAAGAAACCAGATTTACTTAAATATGTGGTGGAAAATGGTAAGAGGACTCTTAAGTGCGATGTCACAGACACATTCTGATTTACTACTATCACTAGCCAGCCATTGCCCCCCTAAAATCCTGCAATGACCCCCTTGGGGGCCATGGCTCCCATTTTGAAACCAGGGGTGTAGGATGACAGGTTGGGTTTGCATAAAATGGAGTAGATTAGATTTATGGATCAGAATATGGAAGATCTGCATTTGCCAAGACTTATGCGGTTTATATAGATTAAAGTCAGGTAGGTTTGAATGAGAAAGGATGTTTACACTGAAAATGTTTTTGCCCAGTATAGGTTTAAGTAGGCGAGGCATGTACTGGTTGAAACAGGATACGCTTTGTTTTCCTTACAGACCAAACTGCATTTCTGAGTGTATAGACTTTTATAGGTCGACATAGCATAGATGTGCCTAGATTAAAAGTAAACTAAGTCAGTTATATGCTGGAGTAGTGCAAGCTGTATCTGGCCATATAAAGTCCTTTTGGATATACTAAAATATACAGTATCTGTGGGTTAAAGTAGGCAGAGTTGAGTACCCGAAAAATCTGAGGCGTAAATGTGCAGGTGTATGTACAGTACGTGGCCATAATCTGTTTACTTAAGGTTATGGAGATTAAATTTGTAGGTTAAAATATTGTTGGTTTGCACAGGGTATATTAAGTTGGGAATTTATTGACTGAAGGAAGGTGTGTCTGAGTAAACTAAAATGGACCTGCTTTTGTGGGTGGATGTAGGAAAAGTTTAGCGATATATGCTGAGTTTATTGTGTTTTGAATATTCGTTTAGATTTTGTGAAGGCTTTGTTTTGTTTCGAGCGTGCTGGGGCAGGCCGGGTCAGGTGGGCGTAGGTCAGGAATTCCGTGGAATAGTTGAAAAGTTGTAGGGAAGAGAGAGCCGGAGGAAAGTGATTAAAGTGGGGAGAAACGATGAGGGAGGGAGAAAGAAGGTAGAGGAAAGTGGAGGAGAAGGGAGAAAAAGGATGGGAAAGGTAGAGAAATTACTAGGACTGAGAGGAGAAAGGAGGAGGAAGGAAGGAAGGGAGGGAGGGAGAAAGAAGAGAGAATGAATGGAGAGAAATCTGGAAGCAAGTACAGAGAAGGAAAGAAGAATGAGGGAAGGGAAGGAGGATGGGAGAAGTGGGGTCTGAGAGTAGGGAGGAAAGAGAGGATGATGGAGGTTACGTGAAAAGTAGGGAGAAAATAAAGGGAGGCGAGGGAAAAGGAGGAGGAGGTGAAAGAAGCGGAGAGAAGAGATGAGAGAACGTTGGAAGAAACGGAGGAGAAAGGAGGGAAAAGAAGAGAAAGGAGAAACGAAGTAGAAAGAGGGAAAAAGGGGAGAAAACAGAGAAAGAAAAGGAACTGAAAGAGAAGGGAGGAAGGGGTTGCGGGAGGAGACTGGAAGGGATGAAAGAAGGGAGAGAAGGGATGGAGGTGGCAGTGGTGCAAATTATGAGGGAATTGTAGGGGAAAGAAAAAAGAAGAAAGAAAGGAGAGGGGAAGGGGAAAGGGATGGAAATTGTGGAGAGATAAAGTGGAGTGGAGACGGAGTTGGGGAAAAAATATTCGAAATAAAAGAACAGGTGGAGAGAAATAGGGAGAAAGGAGAATAAAATTGGGGAGAAACCACAGGGTTGAAGAGAAAGGAAGGAGGGGCGGAGGTAAAAGGTAATGGTGGAAAGAGGTGGAGAGAAGAAAGAAAGTAGTGAAGTAGAGAGGACGTTAGAAAAAGGTGAATAAAACAAGTGGAGAAAAAGGAGTAGAGTGGAAGATATAGGTGAATGGAGAGAGAGAGAGAGAGAGAGAGAGAGAGAGAGAGAGAGCATAAAGTGGAGGAAAAAGGTGAGTGGAGGGAGTGGAAAGAGAGGAGAGAGGAGGGAGATGTGGGGGGGAAGGGTGTGGCAGTTAGGTAACCACAACTAATGGCAGTAATTAGTGGAACACTGATCAGGTGAAGGGGAGAGAGAGAGAGAGAGAGAGTGTGTGTGTGTGTGTGTGTGTGTGTGTGTGTGTGTGTGTGTGTGTGTGTGTGTGTGTGTGTGTACATCTGATCCGCTACTAACTCAGCTTTCTTCCTAAACGGATTATCATTACACCACAACCTCACCTCGGTGTAGGAAGGGGGTGTTGTGTTGGTGGGTGTAGGTGAGTGTACAGAGGTGTAAGTGGGTAGAGAAGGGAGGATGTTAAAAATAGTTATAAAAGGTGAAGGATATTGGATAGAGGGATGAACGTAAGGTAAATGACAACTGCAACTGGCCTTTTGACACATACAAGGCACCCCTGGCATTAGGAGTCAGTGATTTTAATTCTTTTAGATAAGCATAGCAAAGATTTTACCCCATCTTTCGACGTCAGATATGTTGTTTGTTTTCGGTATAGATCATAGAGATAACAACCGCAGGACAACATCGTTCCGTACCTGGTGTTAAAGTGATGTTACGTTTAATTACAGGTTAAGATATTGGTAGTATATAGGCCTGTAATGTTTTCCTTTTATCCGTACATATGAACTCCCCACGACAGTTTCGCAGTTCTGCACTACATAATAATCCACACATTTTCCTGCCGACTTTAGGCTGGTGGGACTGGGAATCTGAGTGGTCTTCCTACTTTGCTGTCTGTGTCTTAAATCCCGAAGATAAATAAATAGTTTAATAGCAGACCACCCTATAGTATACGCCGCAGAAAGGAACAGTAGGTTTGTTGCTGTCTGTTTTCTTTTGCTCTTCTTGTCCATCTTTGTACACCTAGCACCCCCACCACCTAAACCGCCAGGAAGAATTGAGAAGGAGCACCGTGAGTGGATGTAGAGTGTTGTAAATGGGTATGAAGGGCTTTTGAAACTGGATAGGAAGTAGTGAGGGTATGCAGATGGGTGCTGGTGGGTGGTGGTGAATGCTGCAGATTTATAAAGGAGTGTGACAGCTGAGAGTGCATGGGTCGGAAAGAATGTAGTCACAAAAACGACAGAGAGAGAGAGAGAGAGAGAGTACTGCGCCATGTCCTACACATAACATCCTGAATCATAGACGAAGTATTTTAACATGCAGACCAACCTGTAATTTGAGCACAGATATTATCCATGGTATTTTTTTTTTTTTTTTTTTTAGTATAGCCTACACAGCGACACAATACAGGGTGTTAGAGACAGAAGAGGGTACAGCCGAGGACAAAAGTTAGCTTAATATCTCACCTGTTGTACTACTCATTCTCCTCTGATGGCTAATATAACGAAGCTGTGAGAGGCTTGATATGTCTTTCCGTTTGATATGATGATTGGGTCAGGGAGGAGAGTGACGGATGATGTGGGGCAGACACGGTGAATGGAGAAGCTGGAGAGAAAAGAGAGAGAATATAGTGAGGGAAAGAGATGAGTGGAGGGAGTGGAGAGAAAGGAGAGAGAATAAGATAGGGGAAAGAAGTGGGTGGAGGGAGTGGAGAGAAAGGAGAGAGAAAAGATGGGTGGAAACTGTGTCCCTGCCTGTTTCGGCGGAAGTAAGCTGTCAGTGTCTATGGACGTTGCACATTTTCATAACCAACTCCAAATACGCAATACATTTTTTGCTGTTTATACACTTGCTCTTGTACGGAAAGTGAAATTGGGTGTAGAGGAGAGGGAGGAAGAGGAGGAGGAAGAGGAAGTGGAGGTCAAGACTGGAAGGTGAGGGGAAGGAGGGGGAAAGACTAGGGTGAGGTTCAATTTAGGAATCCGTTTATGGTCTTAAAGGGTTAGATGTAATGCCTTGACTGTGAGAAATTGTCCTTAGGTTCAGTACGCTAGACAGGAGGCGACAGGAATGAAAAGAATATATACACGTCATTAAGAGGTGAAGAGTAATGAGTAAGGGGGTTATTGCAGGGATTTTTTTTTTTTTTTTTTTTTTATGCGAGGAAGAAGGAACCAAAGGCCATGAGCCCGCAGTAACAGTTCCCTCCAAGAGAAAAACAAAATACAATAGAGAGCCAAATTCAGGATCCGATCATTTTGAGATGCCTGGACACACTGCGTTTGAAAGACTGGAGATCATAGGCAGGAGGAAATACAGACAGAGGGAGACAGTTCCAGAGCTGACCTGTTGCATGAATGAAAGACTGGGAGTAACGGTTAACTCTTGCATTAGAGAGTTGGACAGAAAAGGGATGAGAGTTTGCTGCCAGACGGGTGCTACGCGCCCGTCGTAGAGGTGGAGGAATGCAAGCAGACAGTTCAGAGGAGCAGTGACCATTAAAGAAGCGATAGAAAAGAGATAAAGATGCAACAGTGCGGCGAAGAGACAGAGGTTGAAGGAGTCAGTAAGAGGAGGAGAGTTAATGAGACGAAAAGCCTTTGACTCCACCCTATTGAGAAGAGCTGTATGGGGGAGCCTCCCCACACATGAGAGTTGTACTCCACACAGGGGCGGATAAAACCCTGTATAGAGTCAACAATTGTGCAGGGGTGAAGAAAGAGCGAGTCGGCTTAGCACACCCAATCTCTTGGAAGCAGATTTTACAAGAGATGTAATATGATCTTTCCAAGATAAGTCCTGAGTAAATGAAACCCCAAGCATGTTCAAGGATGATGCAGGATTAATCTGAATATTATTAAACATTAGTGGGTATACCTGTGGAAGATTTTGTCGGGTTGATAGGTGTAAGAACTGAGTCTTAGAAGCATTAAAGACAACCATATTATTTTTACCCCAGTCAGAGATATGAGCCAAGTCAGACATTAGGTGTGCCATAGCCTCATCCCTTGTTTCTTGAAGTAACTGTTGAGATGGGCGTTGCGGGAACCGAATGGAAAGGTGAAGGGTGGAGTCATCAGCGTATGAGTGGATAGGGTTAGATGTACAGCTTAGAAGATCATTGATGAATAAAAGGAAGAGAGTTGGTGATAGGACAGAGCCCTGAGGAACATCACTGTTGATAGATCTAGGAGAAGAACGATGGCCGTCTACGACAGCAGCTATAGAACGACCAGAAAGAAAGCTAGCGATGAAGGTACAGATAGAAGGATAGAAACCGTAGGAGGGCAGTTTGGAAATTAAAGATTTATGCCAGACTCGATCGAAAGCCTTTGAGATGTCAAGTGCAATGGCAAAGCTTTCGCCAAAGTCCCGAAAGGAGGATGACCAGGAATCTGAAAGGTAGGTGAGAAGATCGCCAGTGGAGCGTCCCTGACGGAACCCATACTGACGATCGGAAAGAAGGTTGTGATAGGAAAGATGCCTTAAAATTTTTTTATTAAGAATTGACTCGAAAACTTTTGAAGTACAGGACGTTAAAGCAATTGGACGATAGTTGGAGGGTTGGGAGTGGTCACCCTTCTTTGGGACTGGCTGAATGAGAGCAAACTTCCAGCAAGAAGGAAAGGTACAAGTTGACAGACAAAGGCGAAATAGTTTGCCTAGGCAGGGTGTAAGCACAGAAGCACAGTTTTTGAGAACAACAGGAGGGACCCCATCAGGCCCATATGCCTTGTTAGTACTGAGGCCAGTAATGGCAGAAAATACATCAACTGAAGAAATTTTAATGTCAGCCATGAGGAAGTCAGAGGGGGGAAGTGATGGAGGAACAGCACCGGAATCGTCTAAGGTGGAATTGGAGGAGAAAGTCTGTGCGAAGAGATCTGCTTTATCAGTAGAAGAAATAGCTACAGAACCATCAGAGTAGAAAAGAGGAGGGAAGGATGATGAGGTAAAGTTGTTAGAAAGATTTTTGGCAAGGTGCCAGAAGGAGCGGGAAGAATTGAGTTGGAGAGTTGAGAGCATTTAGTATGGATGAAATTATTTTTAGTAGAGCGAAGAACAGACTTAGCACGATTCCGGGCAGAAACGTAAAGATTATGTGATTCAGGGGTGGGTTGGCTCCGGTACCTTTTGTAGGCCTTCTCCTTGTTGCGGACAGCATTAGAACAAGCGTGATTAAACCAAGGCTTTCTTGCGTTAGTCAAAGGATATGAGAAAGGAATGTATGCTTCCATGCCCGAGAGAATAACCTCCGTAATGCGCAAGGCACACTCAGATGGCTCACGGCCATGGAAGCAATAATCATTCCAGGGAAAATCAAAGAAGTACTGCCTGAGGGCCTCCCAGTCCGCAGCTCCAAAATGCCAGAGACGACGTTTCCCTGGAGGGTCCGCAGGCCGTACTGGAGCGATAGGACAGGTTAAGGTAATAAGGTTGTGATCGGAGGAGCCCAACGGAGAGAAAAGATTAACAGAGTAAGCAGAAGGATTAGTTGTGAGGAAGAGGTCAAGTATGTTGGAGCTCTCTCCAAGGCGGTCAGGGATACGGGTAGGGTGCTGTACAAGCTGCTCTAGGTCATTAAGGATAGAAAAGATGTAGGCTTGTTCACCAGGTGGATCCGTGAAAGGAGAGGAGAGCCAAAGGTGGTAGGAACATTGAAATCTCCAAGAATGGAGATTTCAGAGAAAGGAGAAATGGACAGAATGTGTTCCATCGTAGAAGTAAGATAGTCAAAGAATTTTTGATAGTCAGTAGAATTAGGGGATAAGTAAACAGCACAGATATATTTAGTCAGAGAATGACAGGAAAGCCGAAGCCAGAGAGTGGAGAATTCAGAAGAATCAAGTTCAGGAACACGAGAGCAAGATAAGTCGTTGCGTATGTATACACAACAGCCACCTTTGGCTTTGAAATGAGTATAGAGAAAGTAGGAGGATACAGAAAAGGGTTTGCTGTCAGTTGCCTCAGACAGCTGAGTCTCCGTTAGAAAAAGAAGGTGAGGTTTAGAGGAGGAGAGGTGGTGCTCAACAGAGCGAAAGTTAGATGAAAGGCCGCGAATGTTGCAGAAATGAAGAAGAAGAGAGTCAGACAGTGGTTCCAGGCACCTCGAGTCGTCACCGGGAGAGGGGCAGATGGCGGGGGCATTTATGGTCCCCCCCCTGGGGACTCCGAGGCTGGGTGAATTGACGCCATTTTGGTAAATTTTGAATAGGAAGTGTAGTGTGTACTGTGCATGTAGTTTGGTGAAGATAGATAGAGAAATTTGTACTGGAGAGCATGCTGGCCTACTCTCTGTGTAACTGAGACACTGAAAAAGTTCAGCAAAGGGGGATGGTCAGGAACTTGTCCTGAGGGCTGATGAAACGGGAGCTCCAGCACTCCCTGTCATCAGCTTTCCATCCACCTCGGGAGTACTGCCCTGCTCGACTGGTGCTACAGTCTACTCCTGTAGCACCAGTGATGATAATTAGGTTGCAGGTAGATGATGATGATATGTAGGTTGCAGGAAGATGATGATGATGTGATGGTTAGTGACTCTCTCTCTCTCTCTCTCTCTCTCTACACACACACACACACACAATGAGCATCGCTGTATATCCAACGTGGCGACTTATTGTCTTGAGATAACACAGGTTCTCAGCGATAAAGGAGGAGGGAGGGAGGGAAGGAGGGAGAGAGGGAGGAAGTAAGTGGAGGAGAGTCGGACTGAAGGAAAGAGGGAAGAAGAGAAGGAAGGATGTGGAGGAAAGAGGGAAGAAAAAAAGGAAGAAGGGATGGAAGGAAGAAAGTGGAGCAAAATGGGGGGGGGGGAGAGGAAGGATGTGGAGCAAAGAGGGAAGAGAGGGAGGAAGGAAGTGGAGCAGAGAGAGAAGAGAGGGAGGAATAGAAGGAGAAGAAGGTACGGCGGAAGGAAGGAAATGGAGGAAAGATGGGAAGGAGGGAGGAAGGAAGTGAAGGAAAGAGAGAGAGAGAGAATTAAGTAGGAGGTGCAGTAAAAAGGACGGGGAGGAGAGATGGAAGGGGGGAGGAAGGAAGTGAGTTAAAGGTGGAAAAGCGGGAGGAATTGGAAGGAAGTAAGGATGACGGGAAGGAAGGAGAGGGAGGAGGGAGGAAGGGAGAGGAGAGAAATGGAGGGAAGGGCCGAAGGAAGAAAATGGAAGAAAGAGAGGGAGGGGGAAAAAGAAAAGGAGGGATTGAAGAGTAGGAGGGAAAGGGGAAAGGAGGAAAGAGGGAAGAAAGGAGGGAAAAGAAGGAACGGAGATTATAGGCTGGAGGTAAATGAGGAATAAATGAGGTGGTAAAAGACAAGGACCAAAATGACAGAGGAGGATGTGAGATGAGGACAAGAGAAGAGAGAAATAAAGGGAAGGAGAATGAGGTCAGTGTGAGAGATGGAGGAGGAGGAATGGAGGAGAATGAGAACAGGAATGAGATTAAAAAAAAAAAGATTAGATACGAGAAGAGGAGGAGAAAGAAGGGAGACAGGAAAATGGTAAATAAGACGAGGTGAAAGATAGGGGAGAGAGAGAGAGAGAGAGAGAGAGAGAGAGAGAGAGAGAGAGAGCAGAGAAATGCAGGAACAGGGATCATGGGTCGAAGTGGAGGTATAGGAGAGAAGGAATGCATGGAAGTGAAAGAGTAAAAGAGCGGAATGAAAGGTAGGGAAAGAGGAAGTTGCGAAAGCGGAGGAGTGAAAGAAGAGGGAGGAAGGGTGGAAGTGAGGGAACTGAGAGAAGACGTGCATGGAAAATAAAGGGTAAAAGGAGAGAAATAAAGAATGGAAGAGAAGGATAAAAGAGCAAGGTAAAAGCTAAGGGAAGAGATAATAACAGTAACCGAAGAATGGAGGAAGAGAGGGAATGAAGGAATGAGTGAGAAGGAAGGAATGTAAGAAAATGGAAAATATTAAAAAGGCATTAAGTTATATTGGAAAGAAGACGTGGTAGGAGTGAAGAAATTAAGGAAGAGAGGGAGAAAGGGAGAGAATGAAGGGAAGAGAAGGAAGGAAGGATTAGAAGACAATGGAGAAAAACGCAAAAAAAAAAAAGAGAGATATGGAAAAGTCAAGAGTAGACGAATGAGAAGAGATAAAAATGGAAAAAAAATAAGTGAAAGAGGAGAATGGAAGAATTTACGAGAAGATATGAAAGAATCAAATGTTAAGCAGGGAAAAAGGAATAAAGGAGAAAAAGAGGGAAGAAGACAGACTGATATATGAATGATACTAGATTTTAGAGAGAAAGAGAGAGAGAGAGAGACAGACAGACAGACAGACAGACAGACAAACTGAGAGAGAGAGAGAGAGAGAGAGAGAGAGAGAGAGAGCGTGTTAATTAAGGGAGGAGAACAGGAAATGGGACTGTTATGAAGGAGGAAGGAGACGGCAGAAGCGGAAGAAGGAAAGGAAAAACAGAAAAACCATTAATAGGTGGAGACGAGATTAGAGAAAGAAGAAAGCCAGAGAAAGAGGTGAAGAAAGCGTGACAGAAATGGAGAGCCAGAGGAAGGAATAGGATATGTGAGTGGAAGAGGAGGAGGAGGAGGAAGAAGAAAAGAAGAATAAGAAGAGGGGGATGAGGAACGGGAGTAGGAGTGAAAACAGGAAAATTTGAAGAAGTAGCGAGAAAGAAGACAGTGCGATGGAAATGGGAGATAAACGAGATAATAATAATGCAGACGTTAACCCCTTCAGTGGGATGGCTCCTTTTCTGTTTTCTTCTGACCAGCCAGACGATGTTATTCAGCTTTGTAGAGGCTTTTCGATGAACTGGAGGGGTTAGATATAGCCTTCATTAACCCTGTAACTATGAGCTGGCAGTCCTAGTATGAATAAATTATGTGGCACGCAGGAATAAATTAAAAACATATCGTTGCACTAAAATTATATATATATATATATATATATATATATATATATATATATATATATATATATATATATATATATATATATATATATATATATATATATATATATATATATATATATATATATATATATATATATATATATATTATATATATATATATATATTATATATATATATATAATATATATATTATATATATATATATATTATATATATATATATATAATATATATATATATATATATATTATATATATATATATATATATATATATATATATATATATATATATATATATATATATATAAAGGAGAAATGTTTATATATAGAGGAGTATGAAAGGGGCAGAAGAAGAGAGGGAAAATGTAATTGATAAACGGGGAAACATGAAGAGATAGGAGAAGGCTGGTCGAGGGAAGATAGGTAGGTAGGTAGACAGTTACCTAGGTAGATAGGTCGGTAGGTCGATGAATTGGTAGTTATAACACGCTTTTTCCAGCCTGACAAAGATCAACCAGTTTCAGATCAGTAATTGACCTGGTATAGTCAGACTGGATGGTTGATTTGACTAGAGACCAAGGCAACCCATTCCTACCATATACCCGGGGCTTATCAAATGTCACGCCACCATATCTTAGTACTGAGGTTGTGGGAGTGGCCTACTGAAGTCAGGGGAAACAAACCGAGTGTAGGAAGGCGCGGTAAACAGTAGAAAGGCAGGAAGAAGGAAGGACCACTGGTGGTAATATAGCAGGGAGATAGTCTGATAGATGAGGAAATTAGACAGGCAGGCAGGCAGGTAGGTAAGTAAGTAGGTAGGTAGGTAGGTAGGTAGGAAGGCAAACAGGTTGAAAGGTAGAGAGGCAGTTAAGTATACAAAGGCAGGAAAGGAAGCAGAGAGGCAGGTAGGGAAGCAGAAGACAGAGAGGCAGGTAGGGAGGCAGAAGACAGAGATGCAAGTAGGGAAGCAAAAGGCAGAGAGGCAGGTAGGGAGGTAGAGAGACAGGTAGGCAAACAGAAAGGCAAGTAGGGAGGCAGAGAGGCACACAGGAATGTAGGTAGGAAAGTAGTTTGGTAGGTAGGTGGGCAGGCAGGTCGGTAAGCAGGCAGGTAGGTGGGTAAGCAAGCAGTCAGGCAAAGGGACAGGTAGGAAGGCAGAGAGGCAGGTAGATTGTCAGTGAGGCGTGTGGGTAGGTAGAAAGGCAGGCAGAAGGTAGAAAGGCAGTCACAAAGGCAGTAATACAGGAACAAAAGTCGATAGGCAGGCAGGCAGGGAGGAGAGCAAAGGCCAAAGTGTAATTGCAATTCAGAAAAAGAGAGGTCAAAAGAAAGGCAGTAGAGAGAGGGAGAATGGGGAGGGGGAGGATGAAAGAGAGCGGAGAGAGAGGCGAGGAGTGAAACTGGAGAAACGGGGAAGGGGAAAGAGGAAGTGAAGAGAGAAGGATATAATAGACAAAGAGAAATGGAAATAGAAAAGTCAGAGGAGTAAAGGAACAAAGGAGAGAGAGAGAGAGAGAGAGAGAGAGAGAGAGAGAGAGAGAGAGAGAGAGAGAGAGTTAATAATATTAGGAGAGATAAGAGTAAGATGTAATGGATCAAAGAAGCGCTTGAAAGGAAGAATTAGGTTAACGAAGGGAGGAAGAGGTGGACAAGGGGAGACAGAGATATTGCACACGATGAATAAAAGAATACTGCAACAAACAAGACCACTTAGAGGGCGCATACCTCTGTTAGGGCATCCTTTGACGTAGCTTTTATTTTACACATGATACCACCGGACGATTTTCTTTAGCATTCAGCCCACATACTCAAGTGTATTGAAGGTTGTTCTTACCTATAGCAACGTGGAAGACAAGAGTATGAGCAGGAAGGATAATCTCTGTCCAGTGGGGAGGAGTGGGAATTATGGAACACGGGGCACAGCGATGGGGGAGAAATGTTGAAGTTTTACTCTTTGTTGTACCTTAAGAAGAATAAAATAGAAAAAAAGAATACGTACTTACACTGGAACGGTTAAAGTGGGAATAAAAACAAATATGGCTAAGCCACCGTTTTAATTAGACAAGGGATCATATTAATAAAGAAGTATAACAAATCTTGGTGATAAACAAACTTGCAAAACACTACCACGGATTTTTTGTCTAGCTTATATTTTTCACATTAATATTTACTCTAGTTTGATTTTGAACAATACCTGTATGAGTGAAGACAGATACACGCATGCGGTCAAAAATATAAATAAAGGAAAGGGCAGTAAAGCAAAGGACAGTAAAGCGAGGTTAGGAGAAAGAAGTGAGCGAGTCAAGGGAAGGAGTGAATAGGTCTTGAAGGATGAAAAAAAAAAAATGGATAATAGTAAAAGAAGCACCCAAACCGAGATTACAAAATTATTAAACCATTTAGCACGAGGTCTATTTTTATGCATGCTAATTCCAGACGATTTTACGTAACTAAGGGAAAACTTCTCGCCCGGAAAAGGATATGAACAGTCTCCATTAACCCTCTGGCTGCAGTGAGTTTCCTTGAATTGAATGAGATCGTCAGTCCTAAGTCGGAATAAAATACAGAGCTTTGTTCTCGTCCGAAACGTGCATAGTGATGTTTTGTTTCGTTTCCCCCCCCCCCGTGTGTGTGTGTGTGTGTGTGTGTGTGTGTGTGTGTGTTTAAGCATAATAAAATTACCTGAGGTTTACAGATCAAGTACATAATTTCCTGTCAGGGGGTTAAATTCGTCTGCCATGAAGTGTTATTGATTTACTACAGAAAGTCGATTTGTGAGGAAGCAAGAATGTAAAAAAAAAAAATGCTTTCGTAGTGAAGAGGTTAAAGTGAGATAAGGAGGAAAAAAGTGGGAGAATCGAAAAGAAAAAGAAAAATATTAGAGACGTGTTCGAGTTAAAGAAGTTAAAGGAAGATAAAGTGAAGACAGTCTAGAATAACACACACACACACACACACACACACACACACACACACACACACACACACACACACACACACACACACACACACACACACACACACACACACACACAGAGTCCTCAGGCTTAAGGTGTTAGGACGAAATCAGGGGAAGGTGTGGGGAATCAGGTAAAAAGGAATGTCCTCGGGCTGAAGAGAATAATGCGAAGTAGAGAGAGGAAGGTGAGGGGAATATGAAATTTAAAACAAAATGACCTTGTGCTGAAGGGGCTAACGCCTGTAGCCTTGAAACTGAGGGCAGGGGTTACCCTTCCAGCACCCCGCTGGAAGTGGAAGCTCACACCTTCAACGTAATTGGTTATCTTGAATGCGGGAGAGCGCACCACTTCGTGTGGGTAGGCGCGGCAAACAGTTGGTAACACTGCTAATATTAAAATTCAAAATCTTAACATTAAACAATAAATATGACTGTTCTTAAGATTGACATACAATATAATCTCTTAATGTTTGTAATTCTTACCTCCTCTGTTACTAAAGACTGGCATTTATTCTTATATACTCTGTATAAGAGTATGCATACAGGCTTTGGAGAACCTGTACCTTAGGAAAAATTCGGTGTCAGACATAGCCTCAAAGGGGTTCATGCTGTCAATAATAATCCTACAAATAGGCCTTGGCTGGTCATACCGATTTTGACTATATTTCTGCCCCAAAGGCTTGCTTTTGCCATTCTTCCCACCCAGAACCCTGAAATCCCACCCACCAGGACACGGGGGTGGGGGGTAATTTGAAAACGAATCACGAACACCGAAAATAAAAGTCAAATTCGTTCAACTCACTCCAAAATACAACAGAAAAATACACTGCCAAACCAAAACAAAATAGTGCGGACTTGCACAGGCTCACCGAACGCAAAGATGAGACTCCGTAATTCAAACTAACTGGCTGTGCACCAGTCGTCTGTTTAGGTAGTTTTCGGCCATTCTTTACTGTAGGAATTATTTCACGTACTAATCAAAGTAATTATAACAATATCATACACCATATCTGATAAAGAACTTGGTAGAAATACTAATAAATAAAGTGGAAGTGGATACAGTATCTCATCTTTGTTTTCGTCTCGTCGTAAATTAACCATCTCCAGAGAAGCGGTGAGGTCTTTTAAAACGATAAAAATATTAAACGCTTATTTTTTTCTTTACACGATGTTTTTATCGTCAAATTGAATTTCACATCACACACACCATAGGATCCTTCAAATTCTACATAGTTTTCTTTACATAAGGCTGCTGTAATGTGACGATGGGGCATGCGAAGGGAGGCTGTGAGACTCCCCGCGGATTCCAGTACTACGTTGTGGTAATCCTTTCCCGTTCACCGGGGAACGCTCTCCCTTTCGTGCGTTAAGAGTACCAAACGATGCGGAAAGGGCAAGGTGAACGCCTGCCCACAGTTTAAGACTACGGCCGTAAGGAGAGAGAGAGAGAGAGAGAGAGAGAGAGAGAGAATATCCTCGTGCCTTAAGGGGTTAAATGGAGCCACTGGAAAAGAAAATGATGGGAATGAAAGCAGGTCGTGGGGCGAGGCGGGAAGGACAATGTTAAATTACCATGAGAGAAACTTGTAATTGCTGTCATTGCAACTCACACTAACAGCCTCCACACACACACACACACACACACACACACACACACACACACACACACACACACACACACACACACACACACACACACACACACACACACACACACACACACACACACAATTATTAACCCCTCTCTCTCTCTCTCTCTCTCTCTCTCTCTCTCTCTCTCTTCTGTTTACTCCTCTCACGGTCGCGACAACTCAAGTATATTATTCCAGCCAACGCCATGATCGTATTGAGCCAGGAGTGAATCAGACCCATTTAATATTAATACCAATGCAATTAATGTCCTTTACTGCCTTACTTCGAGCTCCTTAACACCCTTCACTAAGATCAAGTTTTTTTTTTTTTTACCCTGAATATTAACCTCCTTCACAAAGATTACGGTTTTCTGTTAATTTTATTCCGAATATGGCCGGACGATTTTGCCCAGATTATAGGAAGACGCTTGAATGTTTTGAGGTTGTGCTCAGGATAGCCTTAATTAATCCATCACTACTAGAGAGACTGTAGAAGTGGAATTATATCACTCGTTCGTAGCAAGTAAATAAATAAATAAATAAATGAGAATAATACGAAAATAAATCTTAGTGGTGCTGATAGGTTAATATTCCACAACGAGAAGTCTACTCTGACCTCTTGCGTACGATGACCTCTTGCATACTGTAAAGTCGTATTTTGGTTGGCTTTGGAGATAATGCAGCATCACCTCTATAGCGATTTATTCTGCGTAGTATACCCTAAAACTGTCTCATGTGCTATCTGTATTGTGTTATTATCGACGTAGCTTACGTCGGTGATTTACAAGAGGATATTGAGGTGTATTAAGTTGCTAGGAGATCTTTGCATGCGACATTTGTTTGGAGTGTAATGCTGTATGGAACTGTGACCTGGGCTGTAAAGGAAGAGGATATTCGTAGGCTCAAACGTACAGAAATGACAGTGATGTGTAATGCTTCCTTGAATGTGAGGCCTGGGAGTGCTAGGTTTGCGACTAAAGAGGTGAGAGGAAGAATGGGACTGGAGTATATTGGTGCTGTAATGAGGAGAGGTAGACTGAGATGGTTTGGGGATGTTCAGAGGATGGAGGATGACTGTTGGGTGTAGAAGGTGAGAAGTGTGAACACTGGGGGTTAGGGCTGCTAGAGGAAGACTGAAAAAGCCTTGGGATTAGGTCATAGAGTGTGACCTTAGGGATAACGGACTGAACAGGAATGCTGCCAGAGATCGAGCATCATGGAGAGCTGCTATTAGGCTATCAGCGCCAACGCATGCAAGCATGTTGGAGTCTTTATAAACGATACGATACTATACGAAGCATTTCAGTACGACAGTATTTTTGTTCATTCTCGATGCCACCAGAAGCTTGGGAAACTTTCTGAACGGGAGGATTTTCGTTTAGCTTTCCTGAATCCACCTCACGTTTAGAGATCCACTCTAAATTGAGTAAAAAAGTCAGGTGGCAACACGTGCAAAATATTCAGTATCTGATCGCAGTTCTCGGGTTATCCTTGTCACAGCGAGGAGTCTTTATTAGTCCCTTCAGTACGATGATGTATAATTTATTCCTGCTGCCACGTGACAGTCTGCTTTTTTTAGTGCCTGCCATCACGAAACTTGGTTGTTTATATCTGCTGCCGCCAGTTTTTTTTTTTTTTTTTCATATTTTTTTTAATGCCTACTATAACCAGATAGTTCCGTTTTCTGCGTGGGAGAGTCATCTGGTAGGCTAGTCAAGAGGGTACAAATTAGTTATATAAAATTCTTTACAACGAGGGATCTCCCTTATGATGCATAAAAGTTGTCTGATTGTGGCAAGAAGGAAGTCATCATAGTGACGTGGTTACGCTGAATAAAATCGTGTAGCTGTGGTAGCAGTAGTAGTAGTAGTAGTAGTAGTAATTATTGTTGTTGTTTTTGTTAACATGTTCGTTGTGGTAGGTTTCGTTGTAAAATCGCCTGAAGTTAGCCGGAATTTATCAAAGTTCGTAGTTCGCAGCCAAAGCGTTAACTGTTGACCATTATTGTTGACCGAGGCTAATCTCGTGGGTCAGCGGCCAAACAGTGTCGTGAAATTCCCATGTGTTGCCAACCACTTCAGTCTGCGGACGATTTTTTTTTTTTTTTGTGCTGCTGCCAGACGATTATTATTCTCCCCAGGAAAGAAGAGAGAGGGGGAGAGAGAGAGAGAGAGAGAGAGAGAGAGAGAGAGAGGACTGTTTCTGACCTTCACACTCTGAATACAAACTGTCTGCCGGTAACAAGAATAAACTAAAATGTCATCGTGCTGATTAAGTTACCCTTTTCAATTCAGTGACATATTTGGTTTGATTTCTCCAGCAGATTTACTCAACTAGTTATGGATATCTAACCAGCAGTAAAGACTGTAGGGAAGGCCACACACAACCCCATCAGTGTGAAGTCTCCCTAAACCGAGTAAAATTCTCTAAAGGTAGTATGAAGAAAATGAATAATACGTCATCATACTGGAGGGTTACGATGCTATTGAATATTTGTCATCATTCCGCCCCCCCCCCCCTGCCTGCTGCCTACTGTAGCAGTGTACCGTTACGTTACCTATACAGATACAGAGAGAGAAAGAGGGAGACGTATGTGTGTGTGTGTGTGTGTGTGTGTGTGTGTGTGTGTGTGTGTGTGTGTGTGTTTGTGTGTGTGTGTGTGTGTGCACGGATACAAATAGGCTGTGCGAATTATATGACACTCGTGCACAAAGTCGACAGTGGCTTCTAGTGAGTACATGCTGATATGATTATTATCGGTAATATTGCAGGTACTTGTTTTCAAGTGCAGAGTTTACAAACAGTTGTACTTTGAGAAGGGACTAGTAAAAAGAGCAGGGGAGAAAACGACACGAGACAAAACATTTTATGCATATATACAGTACATAAGACACGATGAATAAACATTGCTAGTGATACTGTGCATGTGAGAAAGAAAAAAGAAGAAAAGGGGTTATAAGACCTTTTAATCTAGGCCTTGAGTACAAGAAGAAAACTGAAAATGTCTGATGTTGACCGAAAGTATAACGTGTTCTGGAAATGGATGCACCGGAGCGCCTCTAGCCCATCCCTCCAGCATAAAACCTACAGTTACTCCTCCAGGTCACCCTCCAAGACTGCTCCGAGGACTGCCCGCTACAGGACCCGCCGAGCTGGTTCCATGCCCCGACGCCTTCCATCCTCCCCAGAGCTCTCCTCCAGAGTGCTGAAGGAGGAGGAGATGTTCTTAGGTTCACTGGAGACCGGGGTTCATTCGTCCGAGGATCTGCTGGAGGACAGGGAGGTTCCTTCAGGGAGATACCGTCGTGCTGCTTCAACTGGACACCTACCTAGGCCAGCCTCCATCACTGAACCCCCCACCAAGGACACCCTCATCTCCACCCAGCAGTCGAGGTCAGTGAGTGCCTTGCCGGGGGTGAGGGAGGTCAATGGTCCCGCCAGCCCTCAGCCTCGCTCACCCACCAAGAAGGCAAAGAAGAAGCTGAGTCTGAGTCTAGGGCGTCTCCGAGGAGGTGAAGAAGGAAGAGGCAAGAAGAAAGGTCGTAAGGGGAGCAATGCCAGCCGAAGCGACTCCTCCCCCAGCAACACCCCGACTGGCGACACTGTGGACAATGTGCCTCCACGCCGGTTTGATTTCGGACCTCTGGAGGGCCTTCCGTCACCCACCTACGATGTTATCCCGCCTTCTGAGATCTATGAGCGTCGCCTATACAAGTCCAAAACTGGCAGAAGTAAGGAGATAAAACCACCACCTGTTGCCCCAGCCCTGTCCCATCCCACAGTCAAAGGCTTTCTAGAACCTTCAGAAACAAAATTATCTACAAGTGAAATGGTTCCAGATCAGAACCAGAAACCCAAACCATCTGCAAGTGAAGCAGTTTCAGATCAGGAGCAGAAGGAAACGGCAACTGCCACACAACCATTACTTGTTGGCAGTGCAACAGGAGCAGCAATGAGGACAGTGGTAGGTGAAGGTAAAGACAAGGAAGGATCCATGGGCAGTGCAGGGGGAGGCAATGAGCAAGAGGCAGTGCCAAAGGGAATGGAAGCATACTCAGTGCCTGGCCCAGCCCGCTTCATATACCAGGCTCCGCCTCCGCCACGCAGGGTCATCCCGGACCCTGACTCACAACCCCCCTCCCTTGCCATTCAGCCTGTCACAGCCTCTGGAGTGACCCAGGCTAAACCTGAAGCCCCATCTGCAGTGCCAAAAGAAACTCCTCCAGTGACTCAGGCTAAATCTGAAACACCACCTGCAGTGCCACGAGAGACCTCTCACCCACCCAGTGCTAGTGATCTCTTGTCATCAGGGAGTACACAGCATGATGCAGCACATCGCACTGCTAGTGAGGGCCAGGGTACCCCAAGAGTGGTGAGACATCAGCAGAAGGTGCGGCGCAGTAGCAGCGCTCCACCCCGCACCAAACACCGCCAGCCAAGCCCTCACCATCCCCTGCAACTGACTCTCACTGCCACTGCTGCCGCTGAGATGCCACCCATAATTGCTGACCACCTCACCAAGCACCACCAAAAGGTACTGCACGAAACTGGCCTGGACGTGGAGACTGCCGCTCAGCACCTTCCTGCCCTCAGAACCCTCTCAGATGCCTCCACTTCGTCACTGTCCCGCCCTAAACTACCCTATCACTCCCCCATCACTAGGTCTGCGTCTGCTCCCCCTGTGAGGAGAAAGCCAGTGCCTCCAGTGCGATCGCCCTCCACTCGACTAACCACTGTGCGCCCCCCAGCCTCGCCATCCACTTCAGCCACCTCCTCTACAGTGTCTACACCCCAGGTTTCCCCCAAGAATCACCTTCCTCCACCTCCTGGTGCCTCACAGCAGTTCCTGCGTCGGTCCAGTTCCTTAACCTCTGTAGTGCTAGTGCCAGACCCTGAGAGAGGGGCACTCACCCCTTATACCCACACCCTCACTCACACTCAGACCATTTCCCCAGTCCCGGGCCCCGTCCTTCGCACCTTCAGACCACAACAAAGCAAACCCACGGCAGGGGAGACACAGCCTCGTCGATGGTCTCTGTCCATGACTGACATGGCAGAGTATGAGGAGCGGGCAGCATCCATGCAAGATCAGCAGCGCCAGTCACGTCCTAGGGTCAAGCACCATGATTCACCTCCACTCACGGCAAACGCCTTGCATCAGCGTACCATTGCCAGGTCAGCTGTGACCAACTGGGTGGCCCATCGGCTGGCCCAGCAACCACACCAGGTCCGTTCCCTGTATGTCAACCATCGCTGGTCCCGCACACGGCCTGGACCATACCCTGTACCTCACCCTGGCACACAGATGGGCCTGCGTCCCCGCCGAGGTCCAATCTATCACCAGGGCAGGCTGTACTACCCCACAATCCACGAGGAGCTGGAGGAGGACCTGCTGCAAACACTGCCGCCCCTAAAGCCACACAAGGTACAGTACACACACACCAGCCTTACTTCAGTCCACCTTTGTTAGTTCACATGATTTATAATGGCAGTGAGAAGAAAAAAAAAAGAGGAATAGTAGCATCTTATGGTATGAGCGGCTTTATTTTGATTTTCTTTTCTGTATTTCGTTTGTGTTTTAACGTTATTTCATAGAAAGTTAGAATGAATTTAAGGCCTTGGTCCCAAGTGGACCGTTATTACTCTGGTGTTAGCTAGAATATAATATAATGTACGTCCTCGGATTAATGTACTTTAGTCATATACACTTTATTTGAAAGTTTGGTATACGCAGATGATATTAAGACAGTTTTACTGTGTAATGCTGTGTTCCTGTAAATAGTCTCAGAATTGCTCAAGTAATGCTGTAAATGTAAAGAATGGAAGTGTATACAGTATTAATTTATGAAGGTATTAGTGATTTTCATTCGAAAGCACGGTCGTTGTGTATGGGACTTTGTTTTGTGTCCGTCACCTGTGCCTATATTCTCTTGGGCGTGGCAGGTTTGAAACAGCTTTTCCTTTCCAGTTTATTTCTGTTTATAGCACATTAGCATTGCATTTATGGAACTTTGCCCATATTGCAATGGGACAGATGACAAACAAGAGAGTATTGGGGTGTAACGAGCAAACAGCATCGTTAAGGAAGGGCTGCTGAGAAGTTTCCTAAGACCACCAGAATACAGCAGCTGGGTACGCCAAATGTTTATGCTTAGCAGACATTGGTACCTGTATGGGTTTGTCCATTTACTTGTATACTTGAATGGAGAAGAGATTCCGAGAATAAGGAGACAAGGTAAGCGTAACGTAAGTGAGGGAGGATGGTGTGTCGTTGGAAGACTGGTTGGTATTGAGTAAAGACAGAAGTATATATATATATCATCAGCCGTTTGAGTATCCACTGCAGGACCGGCCTATCCCGACCAAAGTCGGGACGATACAGCCAATGTATCTCTACCAAGTGGCTTAGGCTGTCTGGTAGAGATTGTATGTAGGGTGAGAAGTGCTTGTAAGTGTAATTGTAGTGTTGGAGTGGCTTTGGATGTGTATGTAGTCTGTGAACCAAGTGTAATCGGCCCGCGCAAGCCGATTGGGTGCAAGCATACGTTACAGTAAGCGACACTGGTTCAACCACAGCACCCCTTGTGTCCGCCAATGCAGTACGTGGCCGGGTGAACACTCCCAAAGTTTATATATATATATATATATATATATATATATATATATATATATATATATATATATGAAGCCTCTGTGGTAGAGTGTGCATTTTGTACACGGGTGAACCAGGGTTCGCGCCCCGCCAGGGTAATAAACTTTGGGAGTGTTCACCCCGGCCACGTACTGCATTGGCGGACACAAGGGGTGCTGTGGTTGAACCAGTGTCGCATACTATAAAGTATGCTTGCACCCAGTCGGCTTGTGCGGGTCGATTACACTTGGTTCACAGACTACACACACATCCAAAGCCACTCCAACACTACAATTACACTTACAAGCACTTCTCACCCTACATACAATCTCTACCAGACAGCCTAAGCCACTTGGTAGAGATACATTGGCTGTATCGTCCCGACTTCGGTCGGGATAGGCCGGTCCTGCAGTGGATACTCAAACAGCTGCTGCGCTGATGATATATATACAGTATATATTATGTATATTACAAAGTGGGAAACCCGTCGTTGTATACAATGCCTGGGTATTCTAAGAAATGCCTAAAGCTTCAAGACAAGGTATAATATAAAATCATTTGTACACATTTCCTAGGTATTCTGTAGATTACCGAGTTTGTTTTAGGCAACGTGTGAAACGACCAAACTGCGGCAGACAGGCAAACTGTGAAGTCAGTAATTTCATTTACGTTAGGATAATTAAGGCTGCGGTTAGAGTTGGCTGGGATAATCTAGGTTAAGTGTAGGTTAGGTTAGTAAGATTAGGTTAGGTTAGGTTAGGTTAGGTTAATTTAGATAAACGCTTAACGTAACTTAGCGTTCTTCTAAATTAACGTATTCTAACGACCTAATTTAGCCTGACCTAACCTAGCCTAACCTAACTTAAATTTAACCTAGATTATCTCAGCCTAACCTAAACGCAGCCCCACTGTTGTCTAGTATATTATACTCTGAAAAAAAAAAAAGAATAATAATAATAATGCTAGACGTTCTATAGAATACCTAGGCATTCTATACAATACCTTAGTTTCACTCAATGCCAGTAACATATATACTGTATATATATATATATATATATATATATATATATATATATATATATATATATATATAGAGAGATAGAGAGATAGATATAGATAGATAGATAGATAGATTATACTGTAGATACATAGATAGATGTAGATACGAGTATAAGTGGTGATGCTTGAATGTCTGTTTGTCTTTACCGTCGTGAGTGTTATGCCTTATATCTGTTATAAAGATACGTATTGGCCATAGGTAGGTGTGTGGGTTATTAGTTTGTTTACTGTAATTATGGGCGTTGTTGATCGGAGATATGTGGAACACTTATAAGTACTGGTTTGTTGCTTGGCTCTTGCTTTTATTCGTTTATCTATTTTCAAGCTATTTTAATCCCTCATCATCATCATCATCATCATCATCATCATCATCATCATCATCATCATCATCATCATCATCATCATCATCATCATCATCATCATCATCATCATCATCATCATCATCATCATCATCATCATCATCATCATCATCATCATCATCATCATCATCATCATCATCATCATCATCATCATCATCATCATCATCATCATCATCATCATCATCATCATCATCATCATCATCATCATCATCATCATCATCATCATCATCATCATCATCATCATCATCATCATCATCATCATCATCATCATCATCATCATCATCATCATCATCATCATCATCATCATCATCATCATCATCATCATCATCATCATCATCATCATCATCATCATCATCATCATCATCATCATCATCATCATCATCATCATCATCATCATCATCATCATCATCATCATCATCATCATCATCATCATCATCATCATCATCATCATCATCATCATCATCATCATCATCATCATCATCATCATCATCATCATCATCATCATCATCATCATCATCATCATCATCATCATCATCATCATCATCATCATCATCATCATCATCATCATCATCATCATCATCATCATCATCATCATCATCATCATCATCATCATCATCATCATCATCATCATCATCATCATCATCATCATCATCATCATCATCATCATCATCATCATCATCATCATCATCATCATCATCATCATCATCATCATCATCATCATCATCATCATCATCATCATCATCATCATCATCATCATCATCATCATCATCATCATCATCATCATCATCATCATCATCATCATCATCATCATCATCATCATCATCATCATCATCATCATCATCATCATCATCATCATCATCATCATCATCATCATCATCATCATCATCATCATCATCATCATCATCATCATCATCATCATCATCATCATCATCATCATCATCATCATCATCATCATCATCATCATCATCATCATCATCATCATCATCATCATCATCATCATCATCATCATCATCATCATCATCATCATCATCATCATCATCATCATCATCATCATCATCATCATCATCATCATCATCATCATCATCATCATCATCATCATCATCATCATCATCATCATCATCATCATCATCATCATCATCATCATCATCATCATCATCATCATCATCATCATCATCATCATCATCATCATCATCATCATCATCATCATCATCATCATCATCATCATCATCATCATCATCATCATCATCATCATCATCATCATCATCATCATCATCATCATCATCATCATCATCATCATCATCATCATCATCATCATCATCATCATCATCATCATCATCATCATCATCATCATCATCATCATCATCATCATCATCATCATCATCATCATCATCATCATCATCATCATCATCATCATCATCATCATCATCATCATCATCATCATCATCATCATCATCATCATCATCATCATCATCATCATCATCATCATCATCATCATCATCATCATCATCATCATCATCATCATCATCATCATCATCATCATCATCATCATCATCATCATCATCATCATCATCATCATCATCATCATCATCATCATCATCATCATCATCATCATCATCATCATCATCATCATCATCATCATCATCATCATCATCATCATCATCATCATCATCATCATCATCATCATCATCATCATCATCATCATCATCATCATCATCATCATCATCATCATCATCATCATCATCATCATCATCATCATCATCATCATCATCATCATCATCATCATCATCATCATCATCATCATCATCATCATCATCATCATCATCATCATCATCATCATCATCATCATCATCATCATCATCATCATCATCATCATCATCATCATCATCATCATCATCATCATCATCATCATCATCATCATCATCATCATCATCATCATCATCATCATCATCATCATCATCATCATCATCATCATCATCATCATCATCATCATCATCATCATCATCATCATCATCATCATCATCATCATCATCATCATCATCATCATCATCATCATCATCATCATCATCATCATCATCATCATCATCATCATCATCATCATCATCATCATCATCATCATCATCATCATCATCATCATCATCATCATCATCATCATCATCATCATCATCATCATCATCATCATCATCATCATCATCATCATCATCATCATCATCATCATCTAAACCTCCACCAATAAGAGATGATATAAGTTAGGCTCTGGTATTAATGAAGTATAGGCACAGAAACCGGTGCATGGCCAAACATCCCGCTCTGAGAGTGAAGCATGCAACATTCTCACATCATTTAAGTCTTCGAAATCTTGGGTCCCCCACCCTCACCTAAAAAAAATAGTAATAACAGTTTACCAACCAAAAAAAGCTCCAGGCCCAGGTGGAATTCCTCCAATTGTTTTGAATAAGTGTTCCCCAGAACTTGCCTCTGTTCTACCAAAATTATTCAGACTATGCATACGTACCTCTTCAATCCCTAATTCATGGAAAGAAGCCAAGATCCACCCAATCCCAAAGAAAGGAAGTTCCTCTGACCCCTCTGATTACAGACCAATAGCTGTCACATCTCTTGGTAAAGTATTCGAATTTTTAAATAATAAGCACATTATTATACATCTTGAATCCAACAACTTACTTAGTGATAGACAATATGGTTTTCGCCACGAAAGATCCACCATTGACATAATCAATCTCCTGACTCATACCATCCATCAGTCAATTGACTAATATGGAGAAACTCATGCAGTACCCCTTGATATTTCTAAAGCTTTCGACAGAGTGTGACACCGTTCCCTGCCGTCCAAACTCTCTTGCTATGGACTAACGTCTTTTGTTCCTCTGCTTTCCTCATATCTCAGTGACAGAAAAATAAAAGTAGATGATGTATATTCCAATTTCCACTCAATTAATGCTGGCTTGCCATAGGGATCAATTCTTGCGCCAACCCTGTTTCTGGTTCATATTAATGATCTATTATCTGGCACCCACAATCCCATCCATTCATTTGCAGATGACTCAACACTTCACAGTTCATTCACACTCAAACACCCATTTACAAAGTCTAATATCTCTAACTTTCAACTCAGTACAGCCATCTCCATAAATCAAGCCTTTTCTACGGACAGTGAATGGGGACAAAACAACCATGTCTCATTTAATGCTAGTAAAACCAAATATATACAATTTACTAATAGACAGATATTGCCAGATTCGTGTATTACCTTCAGTGATACTAATATATAATACTAATAAATATTATGTCCAAAAGTATTGAAATTCTCGGTGTCTCACTGAACAATGCCCTCAGCTGGACCTCTCATGTCAGATCACTTGCTAAAACCGCCTCAAAGAAACTTGGATTATTGTACTGAGTCCGTATCTTCTTCACTGACGAGCAGATAGATATAATTTATAAGTCATGTGCTCTCTCAGCTTGAATATTGCTCACCCTTGTAGATTGGATGTGGAGAGGTTCCACTAAAACAACTAGACAAAATTCAGAACATAGCTGTTAGAATTATTAACAACCCTGCCGTTACAAATACACTACCTCCCTTACAAGGAAGAAGGAATATGGCCTCCCTTGCATTATTTTACAGATAATTTTATGGCAAATGTTCAGACAAAGTTGCGTCCATTGTGCCACCTCTCCATGCCTTCCCTCATGCTACACGGGCATCTGGTAGCGCTCATGACTGGAATGTCACACAGCCATATTGCAGAAGTTCTGCCTATCAGTATTGTTTTATTCCCCGAACTGCATCTCTCTGGAACTCGCATCCCCGGAGTTGTTTACCCCCCAAACTTTAACTTACAGCTGTTCAAGTCCAACTGTTACAGATATTTTATGAATGGAGGAGGCCAGTAATCTGGTGTATTGATTATTATTTTTTTTATTCATTTGTTTTTCCTTCCTCTGTTCTGTTATTTTAAAAAATTAAAAGAAAATAATAATAGTAATAATATTGTAGGCTAGTGTTCTCTCCAGTTCGGCATTGACTGCAGACAGGTTTCAAGCTTCCAAGAATATCTTAAATCCAGAAACTTTGTTCAGTAATTTCCCGCCTGTACTCTGTGGCATTTCTCTAAGGAAGTGGTCCATCCAACAAACACAGCTTTGCCACAATCCACGGAGCTATAGTTCTTTCGCCCTAACGTGGCCCAGTTATTTGCCCTTCTGCTGCATATTAATTCATGTAGCTCAGTGGCTTAATACTACTACGCCTGTACATCTTATTCATAATACTCATTGTGACTAACATCATGTTGTACTGTTAATATACTGATACAGCTCAACTTTGTTAATGGGGAGATGGCAGTTGTAGAACAAGTGTAAATTCATGGACCATAGAATCCTGCCTGTAAACATAGAACGGAGGAGACCTGTTCTTTTATTAGTCTATTGCCGGTGAAACGGGGGATGATAGGTTTGCGCAGTTCCGTCAGTACGTCGGTCCGTCTGTATTTCGTGTCCTCTCTGTAACTTCCACATTCATGTACATATTTTGTTATAACTTAATGTAATTGTTCCCCATACCTTGAGGGTGTGTCACGTGCAACAACCAGCCAATATTTTACTCCCAAGGTCAGTGTCACACTTGGGGCCCAAATAAGGTCAGGTGCTGTCCGTCAGCAAAGTCTTGACTACTCTGTAACTTCCACATGCATAGAACACAATTGTTCCCCATACCACGACGGTGTGTGGCGCGCAGCAACCAGCCATCTACTCCCAAGGTCAATTACATACTGGATGTATGGTTATCATCCGGGTTCTAGGACAACTGCCCCATGGACAATTGTCCCCAGGAAAACTGCCCCCGGACATCTGCCCCCTGGACAATCGCCCTCGTAGGACAACAACCCCCCGTACAAATGCCCCCCGGACAGTTGTCTCCGCAAAATATCACTGGATTCACTGTACAAATGGTCGCAAGTGTCTAACCTAACCTAACCTAACTTAACCAGCCTAACCTAACCTAATCTTTAGCGGGAGGTAATTGCCCGGGGGGGCAGTTGTCCAGGGGACGGTTCCGATTGTCCAGGAGGCAGTTGTGCGGGGGCAGTTGTGCGAGGGGCAGTTGTCCGGATTCCTATCATCTGGTAAGGGACTTTGTATTGCATGACAATACTGAATGCCTTTTATTTTTTTATTTATTTTTGCAGGTACCACGAGATTTCGGCCGTAATCACCCACCATCACGGTCGTTTTACTAATTTCCTACTTCCGGACGTTTTTATTTAATTTCGGAAAGACCTCTCGTACAGAACTAAACGGGTTAATTAAGGCTATAGCTGACCTCTGCCGTCCTAATTTTTCTTTAAAGCTGAGTACGACTAATATCGTTTGGCGGTTTTGGGGGTTTTGCTGTTCCTCCTCAACTTCCTCCTCCTCCTCCTATCATTATTATTATTATTATTATTATTATTTTATTATTCAATGTTTCAAGGGTAATTTTTAAACACTCTCTGCCATGGTTGCTAATTCCAGTCTACAGTATTTTACACAGGTAAAGAATATTGCAACATTCCATGGGGTAAGCGACAGTTTTCAACCCTTAAATGGCCAATGCTTCCCTCACCTGAACAAAATCGTCCTGTGGTAGCCTCAGTAAAAATAAATTTGTGTGTCCGTGTAAAGAGAAAGGGTTGACTGACAAGGGTCGTATTCAAAGGAGAAGTGGAGACCTCGTAGCACCTCTTTCTTAGCGATTTATTCTTCGCATTACACCCCAACAGCCTCATGTATGTCATTGATGCAAACTGCCTGTGTATTAAAGCGATATAAGTAGGATTAACTGCCGTCCCAGAGATGGAGTGAGAGGAAGAGGCAGGAGGAGATCCATATGGCGAAATGAGATCCTGCGATTTGCTTGGTCTGGATGGAACAAGCTAAGAGTCTATAGATCAGAGTGGAAAAAGATAGGAGAGGATTTTGTTCTTCAGTGGAAAGATCCAGGCTGGTGATGATGATGATGATGATGATAAGGAGGAGGAGGAGGGGGAGGGAGGAGAATAGGGAGGTGAAGGGTGACACACAAAATAGTAAGCTGTAATGTTCAAAGTAAATCGCTAAGGAAGAGCTGCCACGAACCTCGCAGTGCCATCTAGAATACAGCGGTGTATATGATTTTGCATGACTCCCTTGTCCAATTTTATACTTTAATTACTTGGCTTAGCACGGCGGCTGATGAGAGGCGAGGGGGTGGCCGAGTGGGAGCTGGCGGGTAGTTGTCATCCTGTGTTGAAGTGGGAGGGTGGAGAGGCAGCAAATTTTTAGCTCACTCACTACGATGACGCTTAATTATTTTATTCATGCTACCTCCAGACGATTGTGTTTAACTTAAGGAAATCTTTCGCCGTAGGAAGGATTGGAGGCGAACTCAAACTCCTCCTCTGTGACAGGTCTTACGAACGCGGAGTGAAATTGTCAAATGATGGAAATAATAAAATGGAAAGAGCTGAAGGGGATAAACTTTATTGCGACGACTTTTTGTTTATATTCTTGCTATCACCGGCCGATTTTATACAATGAGAAAATTCCCGAACTCGAGGGGTTGACGATCTTTAATTTATCTCTTCACTTCAAAGGGACTCTTCCTAAGTTGAGCAAAATCGCCTGGCAGCAACAAATACTACGGGCCTGCATCCTTTTCACAGTCCTTCTTTGTGACTAACACCATGCTCTTGTGTTAATCTGTTTACAATTCAGCATTCGAGTCAGTGAAATGAGAGTTTTAGGAGATGTTGAACGAAAAGATTATACAAAATTTTAATAAGGGGAGCGAGGCTCAAGTCATCCCTCTCCATAATCATATATATACTTCATTTCATTGCGATCCTTAGTCAGTACATTTGCGTTTTCAGTTTCCATACTTCGCTTTTTCATTCTCATATTATGTTTATCAACCTTCTTGGCTTACCACGCCTCGTTCCACCTACACTCACCTATATCCTTGTCACCCTCTTATCAGTATATACCGTACCCTATCTTCATCGTCTGACCTTTAATCGGTAGACCTACTTACTCTGCATCATTCACGCCATCCCATGTGTCTTATCCTTTCCACTTGATGCAGTCCAGTGCTGCAGATTTGTAGTTCAGAGCTTGTTTGAAATCTTTTATCAGAACATTTTTCCCCTGTTTCACGATGGATGCCTTTTGAAATTCATCTAAAATACACTTAAGCCCTTCATTCAGGCACCGTATTTTTTTTAATATGACCTGACGATTTTATTCATATTAGGAGGATGTTCGACCTCTACTGCTTAGATATACAGTAAGCTTCATTAACGCTTTGGCCATCTCGATGCTCTCTTAACCTGGATAAAAGCGTCTCACGCTACCCACGACAAAGGTGAAAACACGTCCTCCTGCAGAAACATTTAAAAGGCAATGCTGGAAGAATGGGACTGCAGCTCCAGAATTCCCTCCAACTTTCCTGACTTCAATTAGGCTGGGTGAGGCCCTGGTGTTGCATAGTATTCACCCGTTTAGTTTTTTTTTTTTTTCCCTTACAGAATAGTACTCACGGCTCAGTTACCGGAAAATTCTAGTTAATTAAAAAGGGCATTCTCAGTACTCCTATAAACATTATTGCCCTTTTCAAGAATTAAAGTAGAAAAGAAAACAGAAAACTGCACCGAGATGGGTTGAATATTCTACGGAGTGACACTGAATATTTAAATGTCGTAAAATATACTAATCTTGTTATCCGTGAGTAAATAACAGCCTCCTGGAAATTTAATTAAGAAAGAGATCATTAGATGGCATGGGTGAAGTTTTTCGACTGTAAATGCTCTTCTTAGAAATGATGTGAAAGTTAAAGGCAGATGCAAGTGCTTGCTGCGTCTCCCTTCCTGATTTTTGAACTTTCTTTTTAATTCTCTCTCTCTCTCTCTCTCTCTCTCTCAGGTCGTGTCATCTCTCCTCTCCTCTCCTCTCCTCTCCTCCCTGCTCCAGCTTATACTGCGCCCTGTCTTTCCCGTTCCCCATATGTCTTCTCTTCCTGTCATCTCGGCCTTCTCCTCCTCTCTCTCTCTCTCTCTCTCTCTCTCTCTCTCTCTCTCTCGTTTCCTTCCCCTTCTCCTTCCTGTTTTTACTGCTTCCTGCGTGCCCCTTCCTTCTCCACCCTCTTCCTTCCTTCCTCTTCTCCATCATCATTGCATTTCCTCCTCTTTCCTCTCTTCCATTTCTGAATGAGAATGAGAGTGATGTACTGGATGACTCTCTCTCTCTGTCTCTCTCTCCGTTTTGCATAATTTTTATTGTCTTTGACCGCGTCTGTCCTCCTCCTCCTCCTCCTCATGACTGGGGAGTTGATGGTGCATTGGTTAGCACTTTCAGCTCGCAACTGGCAGAACCCTAGATAAGAGTCTGAAGCCGGTCAGACTCTGGGCCAGTGTTGTTGTCCCCCACGTCACTGTTCATCCAACACTGTAAATGGGGACCTTTATGTAACATTGACAAGCGTTTTCTGTTCAAAGGCATGTTGGAACAGGAAATTTATCGTCCACGTTGATGGCATCATGCAGTTGATAGGCATTCATAATAAGTTTCCTCCTTCCCCCTCCTGTCCTCTGCTACCTCCTTCCTTAGCTCGTCTTTCTCCTTTCATTTCTCATCTTCCTCCTTCACTTCATTTTATTCTTCCTCCTTCTTCCCTCCTATGTCTTTTATTAGCCTGCCTTACATTTCCCTCCTTCTCCAGGTCTTTCCTTTTTCTCTTACTTTTCCTTGCCCTCTCCTTCATTTTTCATTCTCCTCTTCTCTCTTTAGTTTTCCTTTTCTTGTCCTTTGTCTCTGTTTTTCTTTCTCGTTTCTCTTTTTTCCCATACGTTTATCCTTCTTTTACCCTCTCTTCCACTTGTCTTTTTTATTATTCCTCTCGACTCTGTTTTGCTTTCTCCTCTCCTTTCATTTTTATTTTTCTCCCGTCTCTTTGCTTTTCTGTCTTTTCTCCTCTTTCGTTACACTTCACCCCATCACTTCCCTGTTTGCTCATATTTTTTTCCGTCTCCTTCTCGTTCATCCCCTCTCCCAAACCTCTCAAGTTTTTCCTTCTTCTCTCCTTCCTCAGGTCTTTGTCTTCCTTGGTCTTTGTCCCTCTGGGCCTTAGTTTCTTTTCTCCCATCTTTTCTTTCTTTTCTCCTTTTTTCTTCTCTCCCATCTTTCCTTCTTCACCCCTTCTTTTTCTCTCACTTTTGGTAGCACCTTTCGTTTCTCACACTCTGTTCTCCAAGTCTCTAATATCATGTCTCTTATCTCTTCGTTGTTAGCATATTTCCACATTATTCCTTTTCATATTTCTCTCCTACTTCATCTATTATCATCCACACCTCTCCTCCTCCTCCTCCTCCTCTTTTACTGTTTATCCTTTCTCTTTTCTCCTACCTCTTCTGTCTACTTATCCTTCTCCCCAGCCTCTTCATTCTCCTCTCCCACCTCTGTTATCCTCCACTTCTCACCCTCTCCTCCAACCGTTGGTGGAGGAGGAGGAAGGAAAACACGCCTTGTTTGGCTTAAGTTAGGCCCTGGAGGTATGGAAGAAGCCCCTCCCTCGCCCCTCCACGCACACACACACGGACATACACGCATACATACATGCATAGATACATACAGAAATACATACAGGCATACGTACACGTGCACACACATCCACGTACACGTACATACATAAAAATACAGTACATATAAGCACACGTACAAATATATATATATATATATATATACAGTATTATGTAACTGGGTCCTAGTGAAGCCACAAACTTTCCAATCAAAACGACCGCAGTTTGTTGTATAGGGAACTCCAATCCCATATTACCCCTTCCTTTTTGCCGCACCCACTGGAGCGTCCAGTCCGTCTCCTTGACTGTGTCACTCACTCACATGCTGAGTGAGTCACCGTACAGTTTTGATGGATGAACTTTGGCAAATTGCAACCGTAGAATTTTATGAACGTCACACATTCATCCGTCGATATATGCGGCACCCACAGGGACACATCTAGGGTGTCTGAGGCGCATGTGGTATGCATCTTGGGTGTGTCTGGGGAGTCTGAAGGGTGTGTTCAAAACCAAAAGACGTTTCTTGGGATCTGTTTCGGTAATGGATACAGCTGGGGTCGGTAGGCTTCTCAAACGTGTCATTTGTCTTGTTCTTGCGTCATTACTTTTTAATCTCATTCTCACGTTTTGCATATTATCCTCAGGTCAGGGACACACACACACACACACACACACACACACACACACACACACACACACACACACACACACACACACACACACACACACACACACACACACACACATTACATATATTGAAGTTGGTCTGAGGGAAACCACAAAGTTTCTTATCAAAGCGACCTCAGTTGGTTTGGTGTATGGGGAGATCCTGTCTCTTCTTGCCCCTTCCTTTTTCATCCATCATCGTTGCTTTTTATCACAGTTTTCCATTTTTTTTATCTTTTTTCTTTGCATTTCTAATTTTTTCTTCACTTCTGCCTGCATCAAACCTACGCTTCGTCATAAGCATCATCCTCTTGTTTCCCATTTGCACTTCTTTCTGCCCTTCCTCATTTTTTCGTGTTCTTCCTATATCTCTATTTTCTTCCCCTTCCTGTTTCGTTTTCTTGTTTCCTTCCTTCCCTTCTGTCTTCATTTTCTTCCGCTTTCACCATTTTCTCCCCTTCCTCGACTTTTGTTTTTTTCGCCCTATTTTCATAATTTCCCCTTCTTTTTCATTTCGCATTTCCGCCATTATTTCCCCTTACTCCATGTTTTCCCCCATTTTCACCTTTTCCCCCTTCCCTGCCTCTTTTGTCCAACCATTTTCACTCATTTTCCCAATTTTTCACTTCGCTTTACTTGTATCTTTAGTTTTTATGTCATATCCTCCTTCCAGTACCTTTATTTTTCTTCATTGCTATTCTCCTATCTTCCCTCATCATGCTTTTTGTAACAGAATTATTTTTATCATTTTTATTATCTTAATCTTTATTCTCCCCTCCTTTTTGTGTATATATCACTATTCTCTTATCGTTCTTTATCTTTTTCTCACTTTATTCTGATTTTTTCTCTTTTCCTCATCTCTGACATTATCTCACTTTTCTCCAGTTTAAAAGTCTTATTGATTCTCTCTCTCTCTCTCTCTCTCTCTCTCTCTCTCTCTCTCTCTCTCTCTCTCTCTCTCTCTCTCTCTCTCTCTCTCTCTCTCCATTACATTTTCTTCCCACGTCCGTCTCTTCTCTCCTTCCTCCTAGTTTTATCTTTATCGCTATTTTCCTCCTCCACCAGCTTGCCTCTTCTCTCCCCGCTCTTCCCCATCCCTCCGCTCCTAACCATGCTCTTCCCCGTCCCCGTCCCTCCTTGTCCCCCGATACCCCACCTCGCGCACCTCCTTTTCTTTCTCTTTCTTTTTGTCATTTAGTTCCTCGATCGTTTTCTTTTTTTTTGACAAACTATCTTCTCTCTTCCTCCCTCGGTTCCCATCCTTCTCGCTCCCTTCCCTCCCCCTTCCTCCTCCGCATCCGGTCCCTCCCCCCCCTCCTTTCTCTCCCATTTTCTCTGTTCCCTCCCCTTTCCCCCTCTTTTCCCTCTCTCCCTTCCTCCATTCCTTCCTCTACCCACTCTTCTTCCTCCTTCCCTTTCCTCCTTTGCCATCCCAGTAGATTTTTGCCCTTCCCTCTCCTCCTTTCCCTCATACTCATCAGTTCCCTTCTTATTTCAGTTTCTTGTTTTTCCGTCTTTCCACATTTTCCCCTCCCTTTCACACTCTCCATCCTCTTGCCTTCTCATCCCTTCTCTCCGTCTGCACTCTTCTTCCTCCCCCTCTCTGTCCACTCTTCTTTCTCCCTCACTCTCCATTTTCATTTTCCCTCTGCACTCTCCTTCTCTCCCCCCTTCCTCTGCACTCTCCTTCCCTCCCCCCTCCCTCTGCACTCTCCTTCCCTCTCCCCTCCCTCTGCACTCTCCTTCCCTCCCCCCTCCCTCTTCACTCTCCTTCTCTCCCCCTCCCTTTGCACTCTCCTTTCCCCCCCGCCCTCTGCATTCTCCTCCCTCTCTCTTCCTCTCTTATCTTTTTAGTCCTTCATTTCCATCTTCTTTTTTGTGCTCCCTCTATCTTCACTCACTAACCCCTTCCTACTGCAGCTAACTCCCTCCTTCAACCCTTCCATCCCCTTCGCCCTTTACCATTTCCCTCCTTCCCCGCTTGCCTCCCCCATCTCGCCGGTTCCTCCTTTCCTCCCCATCCCCGCTTTCTTCCCCACCCCACCCCACACGTCTCCCTTCCCAAGTTTTGCCTTCCATCATTATAATTCACAGTCAGCCGTCATTAATTCCCGCCCAGACATTTGCATAATTCCCAGAACACCCTAATAGCACTGCGGGGGGAGGGGGTGGATTTTTTTTGGGGGGACGAGGATTTTTTGGGGGGACGAGGATTTTTTTTTGGGGGGAGCGAGGATTTTTTTTGGGGAGAGCGAGGATTTTTTTTTGGGGGTCGGATTTGTTTTTCTGGGGGGCGATGATTTTTTTAGGGGGAGATGATATTTTTTTTTTTAGGGGAGAATAGAATTTCTTTTGGAGGGAAGCAGGAATATTGGGGGTAAAGGGGATGGGATAGTTGGGGGGGTTGGGGGAAAAATGGGATCTTTGGGAGGAAAGGGGTATGTTTTGGAGGGAGAGACGAGGGAGCATTTTCTTTATAATGGTAATTTTTTTTATAGCAGGATTTTGGTTGGAGTAGAGCTTTTCATGGAGGATTTTTTTGGGGGAGTAGGATTTTGTGGGATGGGAGAGTGGGATTATTTTGTGGGGGAGGATTTTATTTTATTATTATTATTATTTTTTTTGAGGAGGGGGATTTGGCTGGGATGGACCCTTTTTATTTTTTTTGAGAAGGGATATGATTTTTTAGGAGAGGATTAACTCTTTTTAAAGGAGATTTTAGGTTTATCGGGGGAAGGATGGCGTTTTTACCTTTTTTTAAGCATGTAAAGTTTTATGAATTGTAATTTGAAGGGAGGGGGTATTTCTCTTAGGGGGGGGTTGATGGATTAGGAATGATTTTCAATTTTGGACGAAGGGGTGGATTTTTTTTTCTTGTGGGCGCGTTTTCTTGGGGTGGGAGAGCGCATTTTTTTTTTTTCTTTAGGGGGCAGGAAGGCCTTTTTTGGAGGGAGGTGAAGGGAAGCATATACAGTATAATTGTTAGTGGGGAAAAGGAATTTTTTTTTTTCTCCCGGGGGGGGGGTAAGATTGTTTCATGGGTGGCTTTTGATTTATTTTGTTTATTATTATTATTATTATTATTATTATTATTATTATTATTATTATTATTTTCATTATTATTATTATTATCATTATTATTATTATTATTATTATTATTATTATTGTTATATATATATATATATATATATATTTTTAGGAAGGTTATGGGCTGGGGGTGAGGTAATTGAGGAGGTAGGATAATTGTGGGGGTAGTAGTTTGGAGGTACATTACGATCTGCTGAAGTAGTACTCTGTTTGGAAACTCTAAATTTGAAGCAGTGATTTTTTTTTTTTTTTTTTTTTTTGGGGGGGGGGGGATGGTGATTTTTTTTTTATTATGGGTAAGTTCTTGGATTGGCGGGATAAAATTTTGTATAGGCTAGAGTTTTCTGGCGGGGTTGGGATTTTTTTTTTCAGGGGTAAGAGAGTTGATGTGGAAGTTTAAGGAAATAAAATATTGTATGGAATAATATTTTGGTGGTGTAGGAGGTTATTATTATTATTATTATTAGTTATTAATTATATCGCTATCATCATTGATGTTGTTGTTTGGGAAATGTGTATTATTTTGGCATATATATACAGTACATACTATGTATACTATGTTTATGTATGTATATATTTTATGTGCAGTTATATATATATATATATATATATATATATATATATATATATATATATATATATATATATATATATATATATATATATATATATATATATATATATATATAGTGTGTGTGTGTGATGTTATAACTAGGTGAATATGAATGAATAGACATAGATTGGTAGATAGATGGATATACTGTAGATATAAATATACTGGGTATTAGTTTTTGGAAGGGATAATTTTTATTGAAATGACAAAAGCTTTTTGGTGTACTGTACTTATGATTTGTTGCAGATGGACAAGCAACTGAGAATTTATATTAAAAGAAATTTAACAGTAATCATCATCATCATTACTAGATTTGGAGTGCATGGGAAACAGAAACAGTAAAGAAGATGAACTGTTAGCAGATTATCCATTAACCCCTACACCGCGGGCTTGTTTACCAATTACTTGCGTGTCCCGCGGGGTTATTTGGGCTCCGACAGACTCTCAAAAAATATTTGCTAAAAATCAGTTATTAGTCCTAGAATAATAAAATTACATATGCTTATAGCACATACCTTCAGCTTTCTCCTGGAATGATTGTTGAGCCTTCGTCAGTTTCCGTAGGACTTGTGGAGACCTCTGAAGTAGGGTAACTAAGTCTCCACTTTACACTTCCCGACAACCCGTTATATGATTACCACAGCCAGATACAAACACTATAAACACTATTCTACCATTTTCAAGTAGTTTGGGATCCATACTAAAAAAAAAAAAACAGTGTGAAAGCAATGGAAATTACGAGCGCGTCTGATCGCCGCACTTGCGCTAGTTCGCTCTAGGCACTCTGTCATTTATTATTCATAAAACCCCTCACACTTTATATTTCTATTACTATATCACACTTATATACATCTGGAGTCTTTCTCCATAAGTTTCATTCAGTCGTATTATTTTATTGTCACTGAAGTCATTCTATTTTTCAGTCAGTAAAATACGTAGAGAGCCACGGATTCACTCTCACTGTTATAACATAAATTATTAGTACTCATATTCTTATATTACTAATTACTTACATTACTATTTACATTTTCTATTCTATTTTCAATATTTACCCTTCTATTTTACTTACAATATGTTATTCACTGTCACTTTCAGTAAGATGAAACTATAGTACACTGTTCAATCATATGAACTGAACATCCATTGCTTTCACCTGCTATTTACACATTATTTACACATTATTTCCAAATAATTCTGCTTCCACACTTGCACTGTTAGAACTGCTTCTGGCTGTGATAATCGAAGAAGCAGGTTACACAGAGGGGAACCTGGCATTCAGCGCACTGCCAAGAGGTGCGTTTATGCTCAGGTGTGCGGCGTGTGGTATGCGCACATACCTGACACCTGCGAATCGCAGCCTTCCTTTTCCCTGTGGCAGGCATTAGCTCAAGTCTGTGCCGATCCATATACGCCCTCTGCTCAAGTCGGTCGGGAAGTGTAACTGGATGGCGCCTTGGAGTTGCTGCTTGCACCTTACCATATTTTTCCAGCAGCTGCTGGACACAAGTCCTGGCGAACAACCTCAGGGAGAAGGACTTGGGTGGCTTTACCTTCATCTTGTACAGGATGAAGGCGTTCAGCATCGTCATATCTATGAGATGCAGAAAAACTTTCCTGTACCACCTAGTATTCTTCCTGAGGCAGTCGATCTCACCAATCATCATGTCGGACTTGTCCACCAGCCGCATGTTTATATTATAGTCCAACACAGCATCAGGTTTCATCACAGGTTCGCCTGTCCTACGGTCGACCTTCCCACTGTCTCTCATCTCCCCCTTATGTACGGTGGTGAGCATGTGCACGACTCTCTTGTCATGCCACCGTATTGCCAGCATCTTCTCAGACTTGCGTAGGTGCACGTCTCCTCGCTGCGAGTTTCCTGCCTCTGGGAATTTGGGGAAGTTGGCACGATTACTTTTGACAGTGCCGCAGGAGCCAATGCCGTGCTCAGAAAGGTATTTGGCAAGTTTCGGTGCTGTATAGTAGTTGTCTGTATACAGCACATGATTCCCACCAAAATACTTTTCTAGGAGCACTTTCACTACACAGCCTGAGAAGCCAAGGGGGTGTGTTTTATCGAGATCGACAGTGCTGGCTGAATAGATGACGAAGTCAAGGATGTACCCCGTCTTACAGTCGCACAGTACAAAGAACTTAATTCCAAAGCGATGGCGTTTGCTTGGAATGTACTGGACAAACCGAAGACGTCCTCTGAACAGAACCAAGGACTCATCAATGACAACCTTCTGAAATGGGTGGAAGAATGACATGAACTTATCCTTCATTCTGTTCAGAATCTCCCGGATCTTCCAGAGTGGGTCGGTTTGGGAAGGTACATCATTATCGGCAAAGTGCAGGTTTCCCATGATGTTCCGGAAGCGATCTCTGGCCATGTACTTGTTGAAGGTCGGTGAGGGTAGTAAGGGGTCCATGGACCAGTATTCTTCCAACTCATGCTTCTTGGAGTGTGGCATAAGAAGCATGAGGGCAAAGAACACATACAGCTCCTGCACCCCCAGCATGGTCCACTGTTGCATCTTGGCTGCACCTGTACCACTAGCAGCACGTTGTGATTCGAACCTGTTAGTCTCATCACATATGTGCTGCATGACTTCGTCATCTAGGAAGGCCAAAAGGTAGTCGACACACTCAGCATTTTCGTCCATAGTGAAGGCAGGCTGAACTCCTGACGAGCTCTCATCGAAAACCAGGTTTTCGGGGACAAAATCTGACCCTTCCGTCCACGCGAAGGCGTCCAGGATTCCCTGGCGTGGCGGTGGAGGGATGGTGGTAGTGGTGGTGGTGGAGGTTGGCTGAGAGGGAGGCTTATCACAGTCAAGGTCACTCGCACTGACCCTAGGTTGCCGTACAGCACTAGCAGCCCTTACCCTACTAGCTACACTACTTCTCACTCTCTTAGATCTACCTCTACCTCTACGGCCGGCCTTCACTGTTGATGCTGGTGGTGACTCCGACGACGAAGACTCCGGAGATAACTCAGCCGACGATGATGACGAGATGAGTAAAGCGGGGCTTGGGGAACGGGGAGGTGAATGATCTCGTGACTCATGGCGGGCTGGGTCACGTGGGGGCATTGTTCTGGGGCTAACACGCCGCCTTTTCACTCCCTTCCCAAATTCTTTTCCTTCCTGCACTAAAGGCTCCTTTCCCTTGGAGCTACACACAGATTCACTGGTAGGAGCACTTGTTGTCGCTGTTTCTGGCGCGATAAGTTCACCCGGCTCATCACACGATTCACCGGAATCGTCAAAATTGCTGTCCATTATTATCATCGACAATTCAGCAAGTTCTCGTGCCACTGCAGAGTCACTGAGGCCTTTCCTGCTTGCCTCAACACTTTTCTTGGGGGTAGAGGTCACGGGGCCCTTTGCAATGGGTGCAGAAGCGGCAGGAATGGCGGGGCGCGAGTGCGACATGTTGTCTCTGCAGTGGAGGACAAGGAACTAAATGCTGCGGCTTATCTGAGAAGGGAAGGGTTGACAATGACACTTTAGGCTGACTGCTGCTAACTTACAGGCTAATTTTTTATAGGTAGAAAATCTCGGCAATAAATAAAGAAATAGGTACTTCCAGGTGAATGTAAATGTCAATTAGGATTCTCCCTTCCTTTCTGATATATATTTTTATTACAGACAT
>NC_137018.1:34122438-34142249 GCF_032717465.1 Coenobita brevimanus
GTCTGTGTATTTATCTATCTGTATCTGTTTATCTATCCGTCTGTCTGTGTCTGTCTAATCATCCCTCACCACCGCATCATTATCCACATCATACCATCCTTACATCCCCCTCTCCGTTGCATTTTATCTATTTCTATCAATATATCTGTGTCGTACACCCACATTATCCACACAATACCACCTTTACACCTCCTTTCTCCCTCCTTTCTACCTCATACCTACACCCCCACCTACACCCCCATCTCTCTACACTCATCACCACTTACACTTCCTACAACCACCTTATCCCCGTCTTTCCCGCCCACGCCCACGCCCACAGACCAAAAGCTCCAGCGACTCGGACCATTCTGTGGGCGGGCTGCGTACTGCCTCCCTGGACCGACTTGGGCGCCGGTCCCACGCCCATCCCGCTGCCCACGCCCACGCCCACACCCCGCACTTCACCCTCCCGCGCCGCCCAGCGCCTGCCCACCGATACTCACAGCCACAGGCAAAGGTAAGACTGATATTTTTTTTTCTGGCTACTGATTCTGTATCTAGTTAATATTTATCAACCTGCCTATCTATTTATCTATCTATCTGCTTGTCTGTGTGTCTGCTATTCTGTACTATGTCTGTCTTTGGATTTTTCGTTCGTGTCCGTGTTGGCATAAGCATCTGTTTTATTTTTGCTTTCCCAATGCTGTCGCTCATTGCAATTATTTCTCTTCAGTTGAACAAAGGATGCATGGTAAGTACAAATCATTCTTTTTATGTATGTAGTCTTTTTTTCATTTATGTATTTATTAGTCTCTACCGGTGTATATTTCTCTCTCTCTACCTGCGTCTGTCTGTGTGTCTGCTCCTGTCTTTTCGTATTTTCATTATTCTGACATACGAGTACTTGTATATATTTTTTTTTTCATTTATTTATTTCATTTTATCTATGTATTTATGTACCGTATTTATTTATTTACTTTATTAAATTTGTTATATATTAGTATGATGAGATAAGTTCAGTGTTCAGTGTGTTTGGTTTTTGTGCATTATTAATGGCAAGAGGAATTATGACACTTGGTTTACATATTCCTTATTAACTTTCAGCGTTTCATTATCGTAATTTGGTGTCTGTCAGTGATTATATTGTCTACAATACTATTTGCCATTGTAAGGTCCCCCCCTCTCTCTCTCTCTCTCTCTCTCTCTCTCTCTCTCTCCCAGAACGCGTTTCGTGGGGTAAGTACCAGCAGAAACTTTGGTAATCGCTCTTCTTCTTTTCTAGTTTACCATAACAAATATTTCTGCCATTGCTCGTGTCTGAATCCAGTTTTTATTATCTTTTTTATAGAGTCTGCCTTTCGCGTTGTTTCGATTCACCATTTTTTATTTATTCATTCATTTTTATTTTTTATTCGCGATTATAAGTTATTCATTTTATTTATCCGTTTATTAATTTTTTATTTTTAGTAAGATCATCCTCGAGTTATTCAGGGTTTTATTTCATTGTTGTTTTAAGTATCGTTATGCCGGATTGTAAATATTTATTGTTTGGTACTGCTCTTTCGTGGGTGATTTTTTCCCACCCTTTTTTCGTCGACTACCTTTGCCTGTTGTGTTATTTTTCCTCTTAATTATGGGTCTTTGGAAATTGTAGTTTTATTGTATTTCTCTTTCGGAACTCTCTCTCTCTCTCTCTCTTTCTCATATAAGGATGAAGTATTTTAAATCGTGGATATTTTTTTTTTGGTCGTGATGGTGTTCTGAAATTCGCTTGATTTAAATGTTGATTAGTTTCCTTATTCTCTTGTAGGGGGAGAAAGAAAACTGCAGTTAAACACACACACACACACACACACACACACACTGCTTTTTTTTGTCCCAGCTATTTTGCCCGGTAATTCAGAGGGCGTCGTCTTTATTTTCGGTGTTATTAGATGATTTTATTCAGCTTGGGAATACCTTATTAGTAAAGAGGTTGATGAAGACTGTACTGGAGATAACAAGAGGGCAGTGAAAGAAGACGCCAAGGCAGTGAAAGGGTTGAAGACGTTTCGGTCGGCCTCCCTGGATGCAATTTTGGGCATGTGGCTACAGATAGATAAATAGATGGGTAGATAAAATAGATGACGATAGATAGCTAGATTTGGTAGGTTATAATCCCCACCCCAGTGATGCTAGCTACGGTCCGTTATGATTCAAACATTAAAGTGGCGATGAGCCGTAACAGCCGGGCCCACGCGAGACAACGGTTTTAACGGTCTTTAACTGACAATTAGGGGGACCGGCCGGAATCGAACCCTCTGATTTACCGGATTAACGGATTTGCCAGCACTGGGCGCCATGTTGTTGTTTGTTATTCCGTCATTTGAATTTGAATGGCGCCCCTCCCCCTTTTATTTAAAGTGTATAACCGTTTCCCGAGACTATTTACGTAACGGAATTAACCCTTGAGTACGGTGACATTTTTCGCCTCCATACGACTTCCAGACGATTTTAGGTGGGATTTAGAGAGGGTTTTTGGAGCTGGAGGGATTAGATTTAGCCCTTCTAAACCCCTTCAATATGAGTGTTTTCTAGAATAAAATCGTCTGGTGATACGGAGAGAGAGAGAGAAATCCGTATTGAAGTGCTTAAGGATAAAAAAAAAAAAATTATTAAGAGGAATGCTGGTATCGCGGTATTACGTGTTTGTTACCTGCTTTTCTGCTTTGAATTTTTTGAAATGGATGCGAGGGAATATTATACCTGTGCGAACGGTTTTAGCCGGTAACTAATTTTAACGATTATTATTGCTTCGTCTATTCAAGCCTTGTATTACCATTTTGTGAATCATTTCTTTTGTACTGGGATATAAATTTAGTCTTGTGGAGGTTCATAAAACATGGTCTAAAACGTTTTCATGTGATTTTCGCCTCGACCAATCAGCATCATCCGAGCCTGTGACGTCACGGCATTTTTAGCTATTCGAAAGCCAGGATTTTTTTTTAATCATGTGCAAGGGGGGGGGTAGTACAGGCATTTATAAAGGATCCTGGCCATTTTACAAGATGAATATATGACAACAAATGTTAACTATCATTACAGATCGTTTTGGTTTCCAGTTTCTTCACTAGTATTCTGTTTAAAATATAAACAATCGTTGTGAAAGTGTCTGGTGGTTGGATGAGTGAAGACAGGCGTATGTACAAAAAATCATATGCGCAACTCAAACTTAAGAAAGTTTATATATATGGCCATAGGTGCTCCGTTAAGATTTGTAGGCTCAGTGTGTAATGATTTGAGAGAGAGAGAGAGAGAGAGAGAGAGAGAGAGAGAGAGAGAGAGAGAGAGTAGGGGAAGAACACAGTGAAGTGAAAATAGACGATGGTGCTTTCTGAATACGGAGCCAGATTTATACACTGGTAAGGGTCCTTTATCTATCCCCCTCGCTGGCCACTGTCTATCACTGTTTGAAATAATGGAGTACTGTATGCTGTATTTACGGCCATGTGTTGGGATTTAGTGTTAATGTGATAGGATATGGTGGAGTACTGTCACACACACACACACGAGAGAGAGAGAGAGAGAGAGAGAGAGAGAGAGAGAGAGAGAGAGAGTGGTGGGGGGAGGGGGTGCTTAGATTGGGTAAATGTGTTTAATCTGTGATATGGTTGCATTAAGTAAATCAGCGCGCGCGCGCGCACACACACACACACACACACACACACACACACACACACACACACACACACACACACACACACACACACACACACACACACACACACACTTTCTCTTGTAGCTTTTAACATTCAGAAATACGTTAATGAAGAGTTATACTGTACTGTAGTCCGTTCCTATGTCACCTAGTGGTTTAGTGGTCTGAGGCGTTTGACGGAGCAGTGGAAGGTTTATGGAAGAAATGGAGGCGGAAAATTTGTGTAAGAAAGGAAGAGGAAGTAGGAAAAGGAAGAAGAAAGTTTGTGAAAAGAGGAGGAGGTGGGAAAAGGAAGAAGATATATGGATAATGTGGAAGAAAGGAAAATAAAAGAGGAAGACTTTTTTTAAAGAAAGGAAGAAGCAGTAAGAAAGGAAGGAGTAAGGTGTATGGAAGAAAAGTAGCTGTAGATAAGGAAGGATATAGATTAGTGGAGGAAAAACAGAAGTAAGTAAGGAGGGAGTAAGGTTTATGGAAGAAAAGAAGTATATAAAAGACAGGAAGTAGGATGCATGAAGGAAAGGAGGAGGAAGTAGGAGGGAAAGAATGAAATTATATGGAAAAGAAGGAAAAAAGAATATATGGTAGAAGGGAAGAGGTATTTTATAAGAGGGGAGAGCAAAGAAGAAATTAAAATCACACACAGGTTCGAATATCCAAGATGCATAGGTCAGTTAGCTACTATTGAATAATGGGAAGTATAAAGGCCAATATATATATATATATATATATATATATATATATATATATACCCTTGAAGGAACCAAATCGCAGGGCGTCTGACCGTAAACTTAGAGAGAGAGAGATTGGGTTCTGGTCATTTCATCCAGGAGTCATTTCGCCCACAGTTTGGAGTCGTTACGCCCACAAGTCACTTTACACCTTCAGAGCCGGTTCCCTCACACTGGCCAGTCGGCCGTTCTCATCCACTGCGTTCACAATTGCACTGCAGGACAGTACCGTAGCACGAGATTCAGAGGGAACTGGACGTTTCTTTGTGTGTATTTGATGATAGGTGATGAATAAAAGGTAAACTTGATAAAAGGACTTACAAGCAAAGTAAACGAGACAAATGAATGAGTAAAATGAGAGAGAGAGAGAGAGAGAGAGAGAGAGAGAATCTAACTTATGTGATATTTTAAGACTCATTAGTGTGTGTATTTTTTTTTTTACTTATTATAGAAGTTAATGATCTGGTGGACATTTTTAATTTTTAGATTGTATTATGTATATTTATATTTGATATGTCACTGAGTAGACAGCCTGAAAGTAACAACCGCAAATTATATGGTTATCTAATAAACGACTGAGGATAAAAACTGTAGCAGTATCAGAGCTTTGATGGATTGCTACGTGTGAGCAAAAAAAGAAAAAAAAAAAAGCTTAATGGATTTATAGGCAGGAATCGATTTGAGGGTAAAACAAGTACAATTTTAAGGCGGCCCAATTAATAGCTGTTAGCGAAAATATATAAATAAATAAATAAATATGGGTGGATGAGTTTTTGGGCGAACCGACCTTAAACCAAATGGCTGAGGAAAGAATGGAAGCTGAGGAGGAAAGAAAGAGGATTATTTAGTTGTTCTTTGTCCTCGTGAATTTGGATGGTCGGTTTGAGGTTTGTGGTGGTGGTAATTGGAATGTTGTGATGGGAATGGAAAAGGAGATTGGGAAGTAAAGAAGTGTGTGTGTGTGTGTGTGTGTGTGTGTGTGTGTGTGTGTGTGTGTGTGTGTGAGAGAGAGAGAGAGAGAGAGAGAGAGAGAGAGAGAGAGAGAGAGAGAGGGAAGAGTGAGTGACGGAATGACAGGTTTAATCTTTCAACATGAAGACGTAACTTTCGCCTTTCCTTCCTTCCGTCAGACGATTTTCTTCAGCTTAGGAGGGACTTAGGGCACGGGAGGGGTAGGTAAAGCCTTCATCAACCCCTTCACCACTGAGGAGCCTTGCAAGACTTAATAAAATCGTTGAAGGGTAGTCGGAATGAAGTAAAAAATGACGTGCTATGAGTATAAGGGGTCAATGGTGATATGAAAAGACGGGTGAGAGAGAGAGAGAGGGAGGGAGAAAGGGAGGGGGAATAACGGAGAAGAGGAGGAGGAGATAAAATTAAGAGAAGAGAGAAGGAGGTAAAAGAAAAGAGAGGAGAGAAAAGAGAGATGAAGGTCGAAAAGAAAAGAGAAAGAGGAGGCAAGAGAGAGAACAAGGTATAAGAGAAAAAGAGAGAGAAGTGAGAGAAACTGTGAGAGAAAAGAGAAGGAGGAGTGAGGAGGTATAAGGGAAAATAGAAAGAAGAGACGTTAAAGAGAGGACAAGAGGGATTAAAGAGGAAGGAAGGAAGGAATGAAAGGGAAAATTCGAGTAATGGTGAGGAATAAAGGAGAAAGAAAGTGGGATATTAGAGAAAGAAAAGAGGAGAGATAAGAGAGGAGGAAGAGAAAAAAATACGAGAGAAAAGAGAAAGAAGGATGGATAAATGATAGAAAGAGAAAGCAGACGGAAAGGATATAAGAGAAAAAAGAAGAGAAAGAGGAGAAAGAGAAAGCAGACGGCAAAAAAAGAGAAAGGATATAAGAGAAAAAAGAAGAGAAAGAGGAGGTAATCTAGTGAAAGAAGAGGGAATAAAAGAGAAAGAAGGATGGTTACAAAAGAAAAGTGAGAGAGAGAGAGAGAAGAGGTAAGATTAAAGAGAAAGAGAAGGGAAGGAAAGGAGAGGGAGAAAGAAGGAAAAAAAACAGAGAGACAAGAGAAGAGAGAGAAAGAAAAAGAGAAAGAAGCCGGGATAAGAAAGGAGAGAAGAAAGAAAGGTAACAGTGAGATCTGAGGGTAATGGCGTGGAAGTTGTCAGGGGGAAGTTTTTTGGGGCGAAATTCTCCCTAATTACACTAACTCTTCGACCTTACTGACTCCCGCCCTTCCCATTCTCTCTCTCTCTCTCTCTCTCTCTCTCTCTCTCTCTCTCTCTCTCTCACATGATTCCATTCATTTTCTTCTTACATCTCTTATTTTCATCTTTAAAACATTTTACATTCCTCTCTTTCCTTTTTTTTTTTTTTTTCCTTTTTCCCGTTTTTTACTTCCCTCATATCGTCGTTTTCTTCTTCCCCTTTGTATTTTATTTTTTCATTTTTCATTTTCTTTATCTTCCTACTCTTTCTCTTTCTCATATTTTGCTGTTTAATCCATTCACATCTCTCTCACTCTCTCTCCCATTTTCTCTTACTTTTCCTCATTTCCGTTTCATTTTTAACTCTCTCTCTCTCTCTCTCTCTCTCTCTCTCTCTCTCTCTCTCTCTCTCTCTCTCTCTCAGTAAGTTTTGAGTAATGATGATGGTGATGATAAAGGAGGGATTAGGCGTGAGTGAAGATGATTGGACCTCAGACAGTGAAGATTGGACCTCAGATTTCAAAGGTGATGATGATGATGATGATGATGACGTGGTGGTGGTGGTGATTATGGTGATGGTGATGATGTGGCAGCCGCTACAGCGGGGATAAGATGTAGTAATGATGATGATGATAATGATGATGATGAAGGTGGTAGTGGTGGTGGTGGTGGTGGTGGTGATGATGATGATGATGATGATGATGATGATGATGATGATAATGATAATGATGATGATGAAGGTGGTAGTGGTGGTGGTGGTGGTGGTGGTGGTGATGATGATGATGATGATGATGATGATGATGATGATGATGACGATGGAAATTCTGAAAACTGAAGGTGATAATGATTATGACTGTGACTGGATAGGAAGATGGAAGAATGGAAGTGATGCTGTGCTGATAAGAAAAAAATATGTGTGTGTGTGTGTGTGTGTGTGTGTCTGTGAGAGAGAGAGAGACAGACAGACAGACAGACAGACAGACAGAGACAGAGAGACAGACAGACAGACAGACAGACAGAGAGAGGTAAACAAACTCATGTAATATTGATGAATCTTTGTGGTATTATCTGGCTTAGGGGGAGGCTGGGAGGGAGGGAGAGCAGGAAGGAGAGAGGGAGGGAAAGGAAGGAGGGAGAGAGGAGAAGATGCAGGAGGAGGAGGAAGGTAACGACAAGGTACTGGTAGAGAACGGTAAGAAAAGGTAGGAGGAGGGAAGAGGGAGTAAAGGGAGGGAGGGAGATGGGTGGGAGAAATGGAGAGGGGGAGGGAAGAATGGAGAGGTGAGGGAGAGAGGAAGGGAGGGAAGGAAAGGAAGGAGATTTGAGAGAAATACAAGGAGAAGGAGGGTAGTGGAAAGAAAGTGTAAGGGCATGAGAGAGAGAGAGAGAGAGAGAGAGAGAGAGAGAGAGAGAGAGATTAACGACAGGAGGATAAGATGCAGTATTTTCATCAGACTGGTCTTATATCCCTTAAGAGGAAGATTACCTCTCTCTCTCTCTCTCTCTCTCTCTCTCTCTCTCTCAAACCGCGTGTGTTCTCCTTTCTTCACTAGTATTATTTTATCTCTGCAACAAGTAATTTTTTTCCTCTGTTTTGAACGCCTCTCTCATTCCCACATTAATTTCTTCCCCCCTTCCCTATCTCCTTTTCCCTTCCTCCTTTTTTCTTTTCCGTCTTTTCCTCGTATGTTTGTCTCTCTTCCTTTCTCTCTTCAGGTCCCGCTCTTTTCTTTTTTTTTTTTATCCCTCCTACTTTAACATTCCTTTTCTCCAATCCTCCATTTCTTTTTTTTCTTCACTTCCTTCCTCTCGTCCTTTCCTTTTTCCGTCTTTCATCATCATCATCATCATCCCTAAGCTTTCATTCTTCCCTTCCCCCTCCTTTCATCTTTCCTATTTCTTTCCTTCCTCTTTTCATCCTCTCTCTCCATCTCCCCTCCTTCCTCCCTATTTGCTTCATTATCCCTCATCATTATGTCTCTAATTACTCCTTTTATGTCTTGTTCATTTAATTTATCGTTGACTTACTTTTTTGACTTACCGTAATGACACTCTCTCTCTCTCTCTCTCTCTCTCTCTCTCTCTCTCTCTCTCTCTCTCATATCCGTCTGTCTATCTATCTATCTTTATTTCTTTCTGTACCTGTCCATATTTATCTCTGCTCTGTTTCCCCATTTTCCTCTTTCTTTTCCGTCCTTCCCTCTGTCCTCTTCTTTTCTTCACGTCATCCATTCCTCCTACTCGCATTATTCTCATATATATTTCGTTTTCGTTCCTTCACTCCCTCCCTCCGTGCCTCCCTCCCTGTGCCCCTCCCTCCCTCCCTCCTCTCTTTCCCTTTCTCCCTCCCTCCCCTCCGTCCCTCCCTCATTTCTTCCATTAAAAGAAAGTCCCGAGAGATGCTAAGAAAAGAGTAGAGATAATTTTCTCCTGAGTGCTAGAAGAAGGAAGGAAGGAGGGCCGGGAGGAAGGAAGGAAGGTAGGAGGGCTGGGAGGAAAGAAGGGAGGAAGAAAAGAGGGCTGAGAGAAAAGAGGGAAGGAAGAAAGGAAGGAGTTCTGGGAGGCAAGAAGGAAGAAAGAAAGATTGAGGGGAAAGAAGGAGAGAAGGAAAGATGATAGAGGGAGGGAAAAAAAGGATGAGGAGAGACAAAAGGAGGGAAAACAGGAAGGATGGAAGATGAAGAGAGTAAAGAGGAGGGAGGAAAGGAGAAGGAGAAAAGAGGGTAGGGAGGAATGAGAGAGAGAGAATAGAGAGAGGAGGCTACACAGCGCAAGACGCGAAGAAGAAAAGAAAGAAGTGAGGAAAGAATGTAGGCAAAGAGAAAAATGGAAAGAGAGAATGAGTAAGTGAAGGAGGTACAAACAGAGAGAGAGAGAGAGAGTAAATAAGAGGAACAATGAGAATGAGAAAGGTGAAAGAAAGATGGAATACTGAATCAGGTGCAACAAGGAGAAAGAATTGAGTTTGGTCAGGGTGGGAGGGGGGGTGAGGGAGGAAAGAAATGATGGGGAGAGGGAGGAAAGAGGTGAGGGAGAGGAGTGAGGGGGAGATAGATGACGTTTGAGCACACGGAGAGAGGGAGGAAGAGGAAGGGGGAAAGGGGAGGAATGAGGAAGAGAGGAGAAAAGAATGCTAGAGCAATGGATAAAGACGAGCAAGATGGGAAAGAAACGATAGTGTATAGAGAGCGGGGGGGAGGAGATGGGAAGAGGAAAAGAGTATGGAAAGGAGGAAGGGAGGAGGAGGAGAGGAAGAGAAAAGAGATGAGGGAATGAGGGCGAAGGAGAGAGGGAGAGGAGGTAAAGACGAAGAAGGAAAGGAAAGAAGTGGGGAAGAAGTGACAGGGAGAAGAGAAGGAAATTTATGTGAGAGGAATGGAGGAGGACGGGAAGGAAAAGTGAAGTGAGAGGGTATAGACCAGGGAGGGACGGAGGGAGAGGAGAAAGAGGAAGAGAATGAGGGAGGGAGGAGGAGAGAGACGGAGAGAAGGAGAGGGAGAAGAAGGAAATTTACGAGGGAGAGCCGAGAATGACAGTGGGGAGGGGAGTGCACAGGTAGGATGAGGGAGGGAGGGAGGGAAAGAGGAAGAGGGGGAGAAGAGGAGTGTAGAAGGCAGGGAGGGAAGTAGTGGAGGAAAGAAATGGAGAGGTGGTAGGAAAGAGAGAGGGGGAGGAGGGAAAGTGAGGTATAAAATATGGAGAGAAATACCGGGAGGGAAGATGAAGAGAACTATATAGAGGGACGGAGGGAGGGAAAGAGAGCTGGAGGAAAGAAATGAGTAAGGGAGGATGGGGTGGGAGAGGGGGTGAAAGGTAATGAGAAGGGTGGAGCACTGGGAGAGAGGGTGGAGGAGGGAAGAGGGAGAAATAGAGGGAGGGAAGGGAGAAAGGAGGAGGTGAGTAAGGGGAACGGAGATTGGGTGGGGTAGGATGAATGAAATGATTGAATGAGAGAGAGAGACAGAGACAGAGACAGAGACAGAGAGAGACAGAGAGAGAGAGAGAGAGAACAAATGAAATCCTACATCAGCGAAATCAAACGTATTCGTCCTTTCCAGGCGTTTTTATGGGGGGCTGTGACTGTGATATCTGATCTGTGAGACTGAGATAAGGAGAAAGAGAGAGAGAGAGAGAGAGAGAGAGGGAGAATGCCCCAGGTACACCAGTACGAACACAGGCTCCTCTCACTCACTCCTTCAGCAGACTAAAATCGTCCGGCGTTAGCGAGAATAGAATAATAGTTTTTCGGACAGCGGGAAGGTTATTGGTATCAGTATTAACACTCCCAGGCTCCTAGGGCTCACTCTTCATGATTTTAACCGACCGTCTTTAACTTCAGTAAAATACCAGAGTTGTCCCGAGAGTGTAGGGGTTAAAAGTTGCAGAATAAAGGCATCTGGTGGTAGTAGTAGTAGTAGTAGTAGTACTGAAAGAAAAAAATATCCTTTCACTGACGGGGTCCACGGCTTGGAAAATTCGTATTCTAATTGAAGATACCGTAACACCTCTTCCTGTGCGATTCATTTAACACTGCACCTCAGTATCCGCTTGTATATTACCGATGCAATTCATGTCAGTGCTGAAGCTAATGAATATAAAAGGAATATCGAAGTGTAAAATACATAATAAATCGCTAAGGAAAAAGTGCTACGAAGCCTCTAGTGCCTCCTTGAATGGGGCTGAAAGACTCACCCCCTAGATACACCTGTGAAAAAAATATATATATTAAAGAAAAAAAGCCAGGAATAAACAGGGTAGAAAATATGAGGAAGGAGAGCCTCTAGCGTGATTAAATATGCCCAAGGTAAGGTTTATAGGACTGGTGGAAAGTGAATATGAAAGTGGCATATCATACAGGGTGTGGAGAGGGAGAGAGAGAGAGAGAGAGAGAGAGGGGAGAGAAGGAAAACTGGTAGAGTGCGAGGAAGACTAGGGAAGGCTGAGAGGGAAAAGGTAAGAGAGAGAGAGAGAGAGAGAGAGAGAGAGAGAGAGAGAGAGAGAGAGAGAGAGAGAGAGAGGTGGGAGGGGGGGTTTGAGGGGAGGAGGAAAGGTAGAGTTTTACCCACATTGTGTCAATACTGTCACACTGCCGGAAGCTACTGTTGTTGATGTTGTTGTTGTTGTGGCCATTGTGAGTAGACAAGGGCGGAGGGACAGGAAAGGGGGAGGGGAAGAGGGGGAGAAAAAGAGAGCGGAGGGGAGAGGGAGAGACAGGAAAAGAAAACTAATGGAGAGGAGGGAGGGGAAAAGGTAGAGGAAAGGGGAGGAGTGGGAGGGGAGAAACGGTAAAGAGAGAGAAAGGAAAAGTGAAAGAGAAATGGAAAAGAAAACTGAAAGGGAGGTGGGAGGTGGAAGGGGAAGAGGAAGGAGAAGGGGATAGGGAGGAAGAAAGGGAATGAAGAAATTGGGGAGAGGGAGTACAAAGGAGTTCAAAGGAAAGCAAACAGCAGCAGACCTATTGGTCCCTTGGAAACTTTTGGGCACAGGATAGGTTATAAGTAACGTATTTTTTTGTATCTGTCAAAGACAATGATAGGAGAGCAGGAAGGCTCCCCCCACCCCACCTACGAAACGCTCCAGTCAAAGCCGGCAGGAAACAGTGAGGGGGAACATCAGGCAGCGTAGAAAAGCTGTCATGGAAATTTCATGGGAATGGATGGATGGAAACTATATTCTGTACTACATTAACCTGCAAGGGAAACATATTTAGTCGACTTAAGGAGCATGTCGCTGTTGTTCTGTGGTTGCTGGTAGGCCATCCATGTTTTCAGCTGAAAGAAATAGTAATTGATAAATGTATTATTCAGAAGTGAACATGCTTAGCTGGGGATTAGAAGACAAGTACATACCCAGGCGGTTTTTTAATGTTAGTGCTGTACCACAGGTAACCAAATAAGGAGGCAACTTGTTCCATATATTTACAACTCTAGTGAAGAGTAAGTGCTTAGCTTCATTGAGTAGAAACGGTTGCTAACGGTTTTATGTCCATTGCTTCTGGCATAATTTGACCGATCTTCTGTGAAGTACTTTTTGACAGCCATATCATGCCCTTTGAAAATTTTGTATACTTGAATTAAATCCCCACATAGTCTGCGCCTAGTTACGGTAAACAGATTAATCTCTCCTAATTGTTCCTCATATGGTGTATTTCTCAGTCTGGGTATTATTTTTGTCACCCTTTACTATACTTCCTCAAGTTTTTCCATATATTTTTTATAATTCGGTGACCAGAACTAGGCGCAATACTCAAAGGCTTAATAAGGAATTATACTGTTTACTTGGTTTCACATCATTTGTTTTAATTCCTAAGTCTTTTTCATGGTTTATTTTGTCAAGCTGAACGTTGTTCATGTTATCAATCAATCAATCAATCATTTCCTGTGGCACCCTCGGGGATGCATAGGGCCTCGATGAACTCACACCACCACATCCTATCTTGTGCTAACTCCTCAAGATCTCCCCAACACTCATCTCCAGCTTCCCGTCTCATGGTCCTCACCCACGTCTCTTTTAGCCTTCCTCTACCTCTCCTACCAAGTGCCACCCACCCTGGTGTACCTCGTACTATTCCCTGTTTCCTATACACATGTCCTAGCCACTTCCATCGTGAGAATCTAACATATTCATCGATCGGCTGCACTCCCGTTATTTCTCTAATTCTACTATTTGGTATCCTTTCCCACCACTTAACTCCTAATATTCTTCTAAGTGCTTTATTTTCAAACACCAAGAATTTATTTTCCATAGTCACTGTGCTGTACCAAGACTCGTGTCCATAAATTAAGATACTCCTAACCATTACCTTATAAAGTTTGATTTTTGTATGCACAGAGAAATTGTTATTATTCCAAATATTTTTAAGCATTCCCATTGCCTGATTAGCCTTCTTTAACCTTTCCTCGAATTCAAAGTTCAAAGAACCATCCTTGGCTAAATAAGTACCTAAATATTTAAACCTATCAACTTGCTTTACAACCATACCTCCAATTACACATTCCTGCGCATTTTCCATATTCATATTGATTATTTCAGTTTTTCCACAATTAATAACCAAACCCACCTTGCGACCTTCACTCACCAAACAGTCTAACACTCTCTGCATCTCTTCTGGCCCATCACAAATCAAAACTATATCATCTGCATAATCTAAATCCAAAAGTTTCCTGTTCTCTCTCCAAAGTATACCTGCACCGGTTTCTGTTCCAACGCGTTTCATAATGTAATCAATGACCAATATAAATAGTAAAGGCGATAGAACACCACCTTGAATTACTCCGGACTTGACTTCAAACGAATCACTCAGACAACCATCAACCATCACTTTACAAAATGTGTCCTCATGCATGTTCATAATGACCCTCACAAACTCCTCTGGTATTCCATAATGTCTCATGATCTTCCCCATAGTCTCTCTCGAAACACTATCAAAAGCCTTTTCAAAATCAACAAAACAAAGACTTAACGGTACTCTCATTTCATTAACTTGCTGCATCAAATGCCTAACTATAAAGATCTGATCATTGCAACCATGTCCCTTTCTAAAACCAGCCTGTTCATCCCTCAGAATACCCTCAACCACTGGCTCCAACCTATTTAACAACACTCTACTGAAAACTTTCAAAGCTATCGGTGACAAAGAGATTCCTTCCAATTACCACATTCACTCAGGTCTCCCTTCTTCGGAACTTTAACAATTACACCATTCTTCCAAACTGATGGTAGTAACCCCGTCACCCATATCTTATTGAATAGCTTGGTCAAGATCATTATTAATCTATCCCCCTCAACTTTAAACATTTCCGGAAATAAACCATCCTCCCCTGGTGCCTTATTATTCTTTAACTGTTTTACTGCTTTCTCCACTTCTGCAAGCCTCAACTCTCCTGTTTCTATATTTAAATCTTCCTGAGCAGACGGTATATCCTCTTCTGGTGGTATTGGTCTATTAAGAACTGTCTCAAAATGCTCTTTCCACCTATTTTTAATATCTCCATCTTTGGTCAATAAATTTCCTTCCCTGTCTCTAACTGGTATTTCCTTGCGTTTACCTGCATTACCACTCAGTTCTCTAATCGATTCATATGCTATTCTTTGACTCTGTCCATCATTTTTGTTTATTAAGATTTCAGTCTCTGCAACCTTTTCATCCACACATCTTCTTTTATCTCTCCTAGCTAACCTTCTTACTTCTGAATTCAAACTCCAGTACGCAGCTCTTGCTAATTCAATCTCTTGTTCATCAACGCATTGCATCTCACTCCTCAATTTAGCCTCACCTCTCTTTTTTATCATATCCCACGTTTCCTCTGATATCCATTTCTTTCTCCTGAAGCTATGTCTCCTTCCAATCGTACATTCAGCAGTCTCATGCAAAACTTTGTTCACATCCTCCCACATCTCATCTACACTTCTCTCCCCCTCTTCCAACGTTTCCAACACCAAAAACCTATTTCTGCATTCTAATCTGAATTCCTCCTTTTCTTCTCCATCCCTTCTAAGCTTAACAGTATCGTATCTACCAACACCAGATTTTTCCTTCTTCTGATTTTTAAGTTTAAACCTTATTTTTGCAATGCTGAGTTGATGGTCACTACCAATATCCGCTCCCCGTTTAACATGAACATCTAGCAGAGAACTTCTATGCCTCCTACTGATAGCGATGTGATCAATCTGATTTTTATATTTTCCACACGGCGACACCCAAGTTGTCTTGTGTATATTGCAATGCTGAAAGAGTGTGCCCCCGATGACTAAGTCATTTGCTAGACAAAAGCTTCCAAACCTCACTCCGTTTTCACTCATCCTACTACCAACTCCCATCCTACCCATACATGCCTCAAATCCCTCATTTGAACAGCCCATTACTGCATTAAAGTCTCCAACGCAGATCAAAACATCATGTCTAGGTACCCTTCCTACTCCTTCTTGCAACTTTTCATAAAATGTGTCTTTCCTTTCATCGAGTGCATCATTAGTAGGTGCATAACACACAAACAGACTGATGTTGCCATGATTTGATTTAAACCGTGCGTATAACAATCGCTCATCTATAGGATCCCACTCACATAAAGCCTTATTTGCCTTACAACCCAGCAACAACCCTACTCCCTGATAATGCATTCCGTCCTGTCGACCAGATATCAATAAACGTATACCATCCTCCAAATCCAACTTATCGACTCCAGTTAATCTAGTTTCTGTCAGAGCACAAATATCAAGTCCGTAATTTTGAAAAACCTTCACTAACTCATCGATTTTACCGTCATGATTTAGCGTTCTCACATTCCAGTTACCAATTTTAATTGTATTTTTTGCATTGACAAAGGAATTAGATTGTAATTGAGGCAACCGTGAGATTCTTAGCACCCCCTGCCCATTTAAGGGCTGCACGGGACTGGGGGCCATTATTGTTCTTTCAGAGTCCATCAAGGTTTCTTTGGCTAACTTCCTGAACACCTCGCCATTGTGTTGCAGTCGCAGTAGGCAGCTAACTTGCCTCATTGCCCACACCCGAAAGACCCAGCTATGCTGTAGCCAGTCACGTGCCGGCATGCTTCCCAGCCATTTCACTCTCAAGGAGTTCCTCTGCCTGAGAAAGCAACCACCCCCCTGCTCCCGAGGGCTTTTGATCTGTGTAGGTAGAGGGCGATCACTCCCTCACTAGCCATATACAGTGTATATACAGTGTATAGGCTACACTCACCCATGTTCATGTTATAATTTGCCTTAACCTTTTTTTCTGCCAGTGTTTACCATTTTGCGTTCACTATTATATAAGTCCATTTGCCATGTTTGGGCCCAATTAAAAAGTTGATCAAGATATCTCTGAATGATTCTGTAATACAGTGTATGCACTGTTACCTATTTTAGTATCATCAGCAGATTTACAAATCTTTCAAAATAATACTTCATCAGTATCATTTTAATAAAAAAGTAGGACATAACACTGAGCCCTGTGGCACTCCGCCTGCAACATCTGTGCATTCTGATTCTTTTCCATTTAAAACAACTCTTGTTTTCGTGCGGTGAGCCAATCTACGATCCACCCGAGCACACACTGCCACGACAACCATGGGGGACAGGAAAAAGGAAGAGGTATGGGAAGGGGTCAGGGAGGGAAGGGATAGAAAGAGTGAAGGGGGTTTTTATTATGAGAAGAGGGGAAAAAAAGAAAACAAACGGAACGGGAGAGGGAAGAAAAGAGAGGTGAACGAGGAGGGGCAAGGAGGGAGGGAGGAGGACATGTAAGTAGAATAGAAAGGATGGGGAGGGAGAGAGAGTTACGAGAAATCAAAGCAGAAGAGAGAGGCAGGGAGAGGTAAGAAGGGAAGAGGAGAAGTGCGAAAGGATGGGGAGCTGAAAAGAGGAGGAAGAGAAGGGTGAAGGAATAGACCTACTGGGAAAGTTGGGAGAAACAGAGGATGCTGAGGGAAGTGAGATTGGTAAGAGGGGGAGTCTGTGCAAGTAGAGTGGCTTTGTGATAAGCTGGGGGAAAGGGGGTGTTGAGAGAGAGAGACAGACGGACAGAGAATCAGATGAAGCTGTTAGTTGCTGTGGCACTTCTAATACCGCCTCCTCCTCATCTTTATAATTAAGAAGTGGAATTTCACGTTCCCTGGAGCTCATTAACCTCGCTAATTTCTTCCCATTAGCCTTATATTTTCCTGTTCTTACATTTTTTCCTTTTCTTTCCTTCCAATTTTTTTCCTCCGGTTAGTATTTCATCTTCCGTCTCTGTTTTTCCTTGTACTTAAGTTCTCATTTTCCTTCTTAATTTTCCCCTTCTTGCTTCTCGTACTTCCCACGTTTATTTATTTTTCATCATTATCCTTCTAGATTTTCCTTTTTCTTCTGTAACTTCCCCAGGTTGTTTATTATCTCATTATCCGTCTCCTCCCTTGTTTTTTTTTTCCTCATTGCATCGTTTTTTCCTTGTCTTATTTTTATTCTGCATATTCTCTTGTCTTGTTATCTCATCCGTTAATTTATCATCTTTCCCTGTCTCCATTTTCGTGCCTCTTTCTTCCTCCGCTACTTTTTATCGAGATCCTTTTCCATTTTTTTCTTTTTCTTCTGTTGGTTCTTCTGTTTTTGTACTATCACTGCCCCTCCCCTTTTTATTAATGTATTCTGTTGCCTCCGTTCATTTATTCTTCTTCTATTTTCCCTTTTCCTCTCTTATTTCCCCCGTTTATCATGTACAGTACCTCATAACCCTGTATTATTTTTATTGTTACTCTTATTATTGTTCTCATTTTTTATTTCCTCCTTTTATTTATTCCGTTTATATATCGCATTTATCCTTCTCTGTATTTCGCGTTCTGCTCCCCCGTTATTCTTGTGCATTATTATTTTTCATCTGTTGGTTCCTTCATTTAATTATCTCACTGTCAGATTTTTTTTTTTCCTCTTGTGTTTCCTTCGTTTGTTTATTTATTATTTCTATGTCCTTCTACATTTTTATGATGTTTATCTTTTATTATTATTGTTATTATTATTATTATCATCATCATCATCATCATCATCATCATCATCATCATCATCATCATCATCTTCATCATCCGGACCTCCATTCCCACCCAAGGGCAGGATGAGGAGTAGCAATGTCCAGACATCCCAAATTTGCCCACTCCAATGGGCCACGCTTCCATTCACTCATCATTCAAGCCCCCGGAATCCTGGCTCTATCGGATACGCCAAAAAACATTCACCACGTTCTGTAGCTTCACGTAAACGTATCCGATTGAGTCAATCCGGACGCTGCCACGTTAAAATGGGGTGCCAAAATCCCTGATCATGCATTTCTCCTCACATCATTCATCCAACCAGCTCGATCTCTTGTCAGTTCCCTAGCCTCACCGACTTCCAAACTCTCTTCCTCACACACTCATCCACCATATCTCTCCACCTTTTTCTTGGCCTATCTCGCCTCCTCCCTCCTTCAGATTCGCTCAGATATACCTTTTTCACCACTCTATTTTTATCCATTCTCTCCACGTGACTATACCATCTCAGTACACTCTCTTCGATTCTGGTGTCCACCGACTTCCCCACTCCACACCTTTCACGAATCACATTATTTCGTATCCTATCCACCTCTGTACTCCACATACATTCCTCAGCAGTCCCATCTCCACTGCTGTCACTCTTGACTTTTCGTTTTCATGCCACACCATATTGTTATTATTATTATTATTATTATTATTATTATTATTATTATTATTAATATTATTTATTTTTCTCACCATTCACATCCCTGTCTTTGTTATTATTATTATTTATTTATATATCCAGTTCTTTTGTCCTTTCATCAGTGTCTCCTCAGCTCTCTCTCTCTCTCTCTCTCTCTCTCTCTCTCTTTCCTCCCCTTTTCCCACCCCTTTCATGCCCTCCTCTTGACCCATGTTCCCTTCATTATTACGCTCTGTTCTTCCCTCCTTTTCGTTTTTCTTTTTCCGTTCCTTTCTACTCCCGTGTACTTCAGATTCTCCTCATTTCCGCGTTTGTTTGTTTCTCTGCCTGATTTCCTTTCTCTGTTTTTCTGTCTTTCTATATTGTTCAGTCTGTGTCTATCTATCTGTCTGCCTGTCACTATTTTATTCTTAGCTCTGTCTATATCTGTGTCTTCCTAGCCCTCATCTCTTCTCTTCTGTCACTCTTCATATTTTTTTTTCTTCTCATTTCCGTGTGTCTATACGTCTCTCTCTCTCTCTCTCTCTCTCTCTCTCTCTCTCTCTCTCTCTCTCTCTCTCTCTCTCTCATCGTCAGTGGTCTTCTCATCCCATCCTCTCCTCTTCTTTGCAGTCCTCTCTTCACTTGTCTCCTCTTTGTTTACTTCACATTTTCTGTCATTTTTGTCCTATCCTTTCCTCACCTTTTTTCTCTTTTATTCAGTTATCTCACCCTCTCCCCTCTCTTTTGCACTCCTCTTTTCTTGTGTTCCGTTCACTACTCTTTCCATCACATTTTCTGTCTTCTCTTCTCTCCCCTTCCCCTTTCCTTTGTTCCTCTTCCCCTCTCTCCTTCCCTCTTCTCTCATTTCCCTTTTCTTCCATAACCTTTCTCCTCCTCCCCCCTTCCCCTCGCCTCCCCCATCCCCTTCATCACTGGTGTCCCTCGGGCGGCGTTAGTAAATGTTCCGAGTCTTGACACTGGATACGGACAATTTCTGCCACGTAACGATGACTCCCTATTGCCTACCCTTCTATGCCTCCCTCCTTCCTCCCCACTTCCCCCCTCTCCACTTTATT
>NC_137018.1:34142349-34159849 GCF_032717465.1 Coenobita brevimanus
TCTTCCTTCCCATCCTTTCTGCTTCGCCTCTGTTTCCCCTCTCCTCCCTCAATGTCTTTTTCCTTTCTCTCACTTTCCCACTTCCTCTCCCCCTTTAGTTTCCCTTCACCTCTTTACCTCCCCTATTACCCATCCTTTTCCCCATTTTTGCATCTGGAGCGACCAGTCCCAGTGTGTGTCCCTAACTGTATCACTCCCTCACTCATGAGCCACTACCGTTTGAAGAAGTGAAGTCTGGCAAGCTGCAACCATAGAGTGTTATGACTTTCATACTTGTGGGAAGAGGGTGTCAACGGGTGGGGGGTATTGGTTGTAGGTCTTGTGTGCGTCTGATGCGTGTCTTAGGTGAGTGATAGGTGCATGTGATGTGCATCTGTGGGGGTGTCTGAGGGATTTGTTCGAAGATAACTGACTCTTTTCAAAATGTGTTGGGATGGTGGACATGGGTAGGGCGTTTACGGTTGCCAAAAGTGTTCTTTGTCTTGGTTTATGGATGGGTATTTGGAAGAGAAATAGTTGAAACATCGTATGGTGAGTAAAACAAAATTATGATAGTGTAGTTGTATGGCATCGGATACATAATGTTGTTAGTATCGGGATTTTGTATTTTTGCTGCCTTATTTTTACCTCAGCCAAAGCCGACAGGTTAATAAGTGGTGCACATGGGGGATATTTTTTTTCCATCAAGGAAAGTTCTAATATCTGCACATGGAGAGCTGTGAGCGATTTTCTTGTGAAATACAAAATTGCTCGGCTTGAAATTTTGAGTTGATTTAACATATCAGCTGTTGCGTCATCTGACATAACAGCTGACTGTTAGACAGTTTTTCAATTTCGGATAGAAGGAGGCATTTTAACGACTTTCTTATGAAAGACAAAGTTGCACAGCTTGAAATTTTGAGTTGATTTGGCATTTCAGCTCCTGCATCAGCTGATAATTTAGAAGTTTTCAGTTTTGGCCTTAAGGAGGCATTTTAATAAAACAAAATCACATATTCTATGAGTTTCAAAGAGAGAAGCTTTTAAAAGTTGGTGCAGTAGTTTCGCTGCAGGTGTATGAAGACGTCTCGTCTTGTTATATCCGTGGTATGGTGGAGGTGTAGGTGTTCCGATTTTCACCCCCTCACCCCCTTCATGGCTCTTCCCCGCTTCCCTTCCCTCTTACCTCTCCTTCACTTCGCTTCCTTCCCTCTCTTTGTATAATATCTCCATCACACCCCGCATCCTTCCTTCATTATTTTTTCCCAATCCCTCTTCACATTTCATTCCTTCGTGTTTCATTCCCACAATCCCTCTTCTCTCCCTTAGTCTTTTTTTTTTTTTTCCTCCTCTTCCACTTTCTTCCATTCTTCGTGTCTTATTCCCACTTCCCTTCATATTTCCATGATTTTTTCTCCTCTTTGCATTTCGACCTCCTCCACCTCTTTCTTCTTCCCTCAGTATATCTCCCACCCTCTGTATCTAACGTTGTCGTTCTTTCTCAAAATATGGTAATTAACACCGGCAGTAGTAGCGTAAAAAAAAAAAAAACTACTACTAATCAGGTGTGGCACTCCCATACAGGTGTAATGTGCCCAGGTAATGGAGTTGATAAGAGGTCGCACTGTACAGTCATCTGCTGAAGCGAGGTGTCATTTGTAACAGGTACAGTGTCATTTGTACCCATTTGTTAGAGCAGGGTGTGTCGGATTGTGGGTGATGGCGGATAGGGGGGTTGTTTTAGCACGTGGGCTGCATAGGAAGATGAGACTGACTAGAAAAATGTATGTGAGTAAGATAGAGAGGTAGGGAGGGGGGAGTGGAGATATATATGAGAAAGGGGGTGTGAGTTGGAGGGAGGGCAATCAAACGATAGACAGCAGGGCGACACCGAGGCTATTAGTTTCTGGACACCCTGTACGGGATAAAGGTGTCTGGTCTTAGATAGGTAGATAGGGAGACAAATGGACAGATAGACATTGAGATTTCTGTGGTGAATAAACTCGCCAGTCGTAAGCAGGAATTATATATATATATATATATATATATATATATATATATATATATATATATATATATATATATATATATATATATATATATACACACATACACACACACACACACACACACATACATATATATATATATATATATATATATATATATATATATATATATATACACACACACACATATATATATATATAATTCTCGGCCAAAGCGTTATTCATTTTTTAAGTTTATGGTGCCCTAGTACATTAAAATGGCCTTATAGCCGAAATAAAACACAAGTAGGTCGTTCGCAGCAAAAGGGTAAGGTGTATAGGTTAAGTCTGGTTGTCAAAATGAATAGGCAGATTGGCTGAATGGGCGGTCGACTTAGACTGATACTGATAAATAGCTAGCAAGATAGAGGCAGAGTGACAGATAAAGAGACTGGTCGATAGAAGCATGAATATAAATATAGGTTAGATAGACGGATAGGTTGATATTGGGGGAGAGATAGATCAAGAGACTGAGACACTGACTGAGGTTAATTGAATTTAAAATCGTATCATAGGAAAAAGATGGAGAGGTAAAGAGGAAAAGAGCGAGGTATGACATGGAGAGAGAGAGAGAGAGAGAGAAAGAGAGAGAGAGAGGGAGGGGGAGAAAGAAAACTGACCTCTCATCTTTAACCCCTTCCACTTTTTATCATATACCTTCCCTCTCCCGACCCCTCCCGCGTCCCCCCCCCCACCTATACCCCTAAGCTGCTGTCCTCCCCCTTACCCCTGCATTCCCTCCATTGCCCTACAACCCCCCTTCCCGTACACCTCTTCCTTAACCTCACACCTCCCCTCCCTTCCCTCTACACCCCCTTACCTCACACCTCCCCCTTACCCCCACACCTCCCCCTTACCCCCACACCTCCCCCTTACCCCACACCTCCCCCTTACCCCGCACCTCCCCCTTACCCCGCACCTCCCCCTTAACCTGCACCTCCCCCTTAACCTGCACCTCCCCCTTACTCCACACCTCCTCCATACCCCACACCTCCCTCTAACCCCCACACTTACCCCTCTCCCTTAATCATCTCTCCCCCTTATCAGTCTCCTCCTCACCCTGCTTGACCACACTCCTTCATCCTCTTCCCCTCACCCCTGCTCCCCTATTCCCCCCTCAACCCCACACCCCTTTCCCCCACACCCCTTTTCCCCCCCTCAACTCTGCTCCCCTCTTTCCCCCTGAACTACGTACCCCTCTGCCCCACAACCCTCCTCCCCTCCCACTTAACCCTGCAAATCTCAAGTCAGTCACCGCTAATCGCGTTCAGATCCCCCTCCCCCTTGCCAGATCAGGGGGTTGGCAGATGCATTGTTGTGTAATGTTGGTGGTTTATAAGGAATGAGGATTATATTAGTCTGTGCTTCAACTCTCTCTCTCTCTCTCTCTCTCTCTCTGCCTTTGCCCAGTCCCAGAGTTCATCCTGCGTACCGTTGACAAAAAGTAATAGTAATAAGCAAATAGATAAACAACTAAAGATAAATGAATAAATACATGGATATGATACATAACCCCAGTCCTACCCATCACAACCCACCCCCACCCCCCGGCGCCACTCTAAGCAGCCCTCCCTCATGTACAAATATTGGCCCAGTTTTTTTTTTTTTTATGTAGAATATTATTGAAACTTAAGCACAATATTCCGAGAAGGGCGTTGGGCTCCGAATATCCCAGTGGTGGGTTCGGGAAGGCATGGCTCGCTGTCTCGCTGTCTCGTTATTTATCGGAATGCGGTGAGTCGATATTTATTTCTGCAGTGTGTCCGCGGTAAGTACCCGGAGATGGTTTGGCCAGGTGGAGACAATGGAGGATGAACGATTGACTAGGAGGATGTATGTGATTGAAATGGAAGGGAAGAGGGGAGGGGGACGACCGAGGATGAAGTGGATGGATGGTTTGGAGTATATATATGTGAGTAGGGTGGTGTGGGCTGGAGGAAGGATGACTTAACAGAGGCCAGGGTGAAATGGGGGCGATTTGTCCACCCCCTCAGGGATTAAGACTTCTGTCCATAGGTAGGTAGATAGGGTAATTTCATAAGTGCTGGACTAAAAAGTGGCTAGATATTTTTGTCTGCACCTATACGGTTTCACGTCATCATTCCACATCATCACTCTCCCTCTTCCTCTCCTCCTCCCACCAACTTGCCTTCCACACTTTCTTTCCAAACAGATTATTCTCTCTGCGTTCCACTTGCCAAAACCACCTCAATTACCTTACAGCGCGGTGATGTCTTTACGCAGTTAATTTTATGCTGGTATCAGTGTATTTTATGCCGTTTAGGAGGTTTCCATAATAAAGAGGTTAATGAAGGACCTATCTAACCCCTCCAGCACTGAGAGTTTAGCCTGAGTTGAAGATATTTGTCTGGAAATGGCAAGAAAAGACTAAATAATACTACGTGATTGAATTTAAAGGGTTAAAATGATGTTATGTATTTCATTACTGTAACATCTTCTTTTATTATACTCCTGATACTGTTCCCTTGGCAAAGAGTCGTGTTCCAAGGGGCGTAGGAGGCATCTATCACTTCTTCCATAGCGAATTACTTTGTGTATTATACCTTGATAATCTCTCCTATGTATTTATATCGTGTTAATTTAGGCTCTGTCTATCTATCTATCTATCTATCTCCATCTATCTATAACATGCTGGGTATTGAGGGGTAATGTGGAGAATAAATCGCTAAGGAACAAGGTGTTACAAGGCCTCTAAGCAACATTGTCTAGGTTATAAAAAGATCCCATCTACCCTTCAGTGCTAGGAATTCCGCTATGTATGTTACTTTTTTACTTTATTCGTGCTTCACCTAGACGATTTTATTCCCCTTTTTGAGAGGACTAACAATTACGCGTCCCTCCACTCCACTTCTACTTGCAGTGGGAAAGTCCGACGTGAGACCGATAGCGATAAGGAGAGATAAGATATAATGTGTTCACTGTGACCAGAGAGAGAGAGAGAGAGGGGGGGGGGGGAAATATGCGCAGACTATTATGCCACGGTCCTTCCTCCCCTCTTCAGTTCGCTCATTCCTTTCCTCCCTCCTTCCTTCTTTGACACATTTCCTTCTACGTGTTCTGTCTGATTTATGTTTGCAGATAATCTTTATTTTCTGCCGTCTGACATTTCGTTTGTGCTTCTCTCTCTCTCTCTCTCTCTCTCTCTCTCTCTCATCATTCCACTACCACCTACACTCCTTTCCCCTCACCTTTCACCTATGCCTTTTCCCCTCTAATGTAGGGGGTGGGAAGATATAAGAAACACGCACATGAAAACAGAGCAAAGAAACACGCACAGGATAGCACAAAAAAAAAAAAACGCACACGAAAGCACGAAAAAGAAACATACACGCGAAAGCACAAAAGCATGAGAGTTTCCAGCAGTGCCAAGTGAAACGAAAACCATACTGTACGTCCTGCCACTAATCACACACACACACACACACACACACACACACACACACACACACACACACACACACACACAGGTTTAACCCTTCTCATGCGCATCACCATTCACATTTCATCCATCTGTTTCGATCCTTTTCTTCGTCAACGTCCGTACCTCGTAAATTTACATATTAATTTGCTGCATCCATTCATCTTCTTCCAGGCCATCTGCATCACTCCTTATTCTTCTACCCGTTATTACTCTCATTATTCTCCTTCCCAGATTTCCTTCTTTCCGTTCACTCATTATACTTATGCCTCCTTTCCATTTCTACAGTTCACCTCCTTTTCCCGTATGACTAGGTGAAGTGGAGGCAGGCTGCATTTTTTTTTTTTTCAAGACACTTGTGGAACGCCTGAGGTTATTAGATTTGATTAGCCTGCATCCCACATTACAGGGAGCCATTGGCGGTGGTGGGGAGGGGACAGATGCGCTTTGTCTTTTTCATGCTTTTTCAGAAACTACCGTATCAAAAATGGGGCCTTTCCTTCCCCTTTGAAATTTTTGTTTGAGAACTATATTCTGGTTAGCACTGGCTACTTCGTAACGCTTTTTCTTCGGCGATTTGTTTTAAGTATTACATATTTCCAGTCCTCTACTACGTACTGGGGCAGACCATGTGAATAATTGAAATATATTGATAACTTAAAAGAGAACGTCAAAGTGTATATACATAATAAATCGCTAAGTAAAAGATGCTGCAAAGCCCCCAGTATCACCTAGAAATACGGCCTTTAAACACAACTCTTATCTGTTCTCTCTGCCCTTTGCTCATCACCACCTCCGCCTCTCATATTCTTCACCTCTCGCCTCCGCCTTTTCACCGCCTACACACTGACCACCATTGACCTCTGCAGACCCGTATTGGCGTCCTGTGTCTGCTGGTAATTACAAGTGACCTATTCATCATTGAAAATTCGGGAAATGGTGGGATGGAATTAACGGGAATATTTTATGGCACATCGATGGGTCTTGTTAAAAATAAATGAAATCAGTTTTACTTTTCTTTTTCAGGTTATTGCCTGTCTCAACTGGGCTCGATCCTTGAATCATGTGATCAAAAGCCTCTTCCTCATCCACTTGACCCCTAACTCATGTCTGATACGAGTACCATATTTACCTCATCTAATATGCATCAGCTTTTATACTTTTCCTGATCTTGTTGCTAGATGCCTCCCACCTCAGTTATAAGTGGAAAAGAGGGTTAGGTTGATGATGATGATGATGATAATGATGGTGTTGTAATGGTGGTCCATTCTGACTTTAGCTAACTCTTCTTGACCTCTCCTGACCCCTGATAATTCCTGCTGTCCTCCTTTGTCTTGTCCTGACTCTATATGACAAACTAATTTGTGCTGCCCTGTGTTACCCTCGCCTGACCTCTTCACTTCCACTGACCTCTGTTGACCTCTCATAACCTTTCCACCCTCACTGACCTCTCCACCTCCATCTCCTGACCTCCTCACCTCCATCTCTTGATCCCCAGTGACCTCACCTCGCTTCCACTGGTCCCTGCTGACTGGTGATGCGGTACGAAGTGGGGGCTCCAGTCAGCGCTCAGTAAAGTGTGTGAAAGAGCCACCCCTCCTGGTAGTGCTTATGATATTTTGCCGGCATGTGAAAGATGCATGAGTGGGCGGGGGTGTGATGCGGATTTGTGGTTGTGAAGTGTGGTAGTGGAGATTGTTAGTAGTGTGGTTGAGCAGGAGTGTGGAGGTGTGTAGGCAATGTGGTATTGATATAACATGGGTGTGATAGGAAAGGGGTAGATTACGGAGATGTTAGAAGAGATGTGGTAGTGCAGTGTAGTATTTGTGTGGTAGATTAGGGAGGTGGCAGTGGGGTTGTGTGGTATGGTGTGTCCCTTAGTCGTGGTAGTGGAGTGTGGTAATGATGTGGTAGGATTGTGGTTGACCAAGCAGTTGGTGTAGTGGAGATTTCTGTATATGCTGTGGTAGTGTGTGGTGGTGAGGAAAACTAAAAGAGAGAGAGAGAGAGAGAGAGAGAGAGAGAGAGAGAGAGAGAGAGAGAGAGAGAGAGAGAGAGGAAGATAAAGGTAGGGAGGAAGGAGAAAACATTGAAGAGAAAGTGAGATTGGAGAATGTCGACCATCAGGCAGGGAGAGAAAAATAGAATGAACAAGAGAAACTGAAAAACTTGGAAAAGTAGAGGTAGAGGAAAGCTGAGCAAGAGAAAGCGAGAGTGTAGAGAGAAAAGCAAAAGTTAAGATAGGGAGGAAGGAGAAAATGCAAGAGAAAGTGATGTAATAGAGAAAATGTATTACTTAGGAGAGAGTGAGATTGGTCACGTAAGATAGGAATGAGAAGGGGAGTAAATTAGATGTGAGATAGATAAGTTACTGGACAGGAAGTTGGGGAGGGAGGAGATGGAGTAAGAGAAAGTGAGACAGGAGAGAAAATGTGTGCTGTTAAATAAAGGAGAGAGAAGTAGAAAGGACAAGAAGTGAGACAAGTTGGGAGAATGAGGAAAAAGAAGCTAAGAGGAAGAGGCAGAGTGAGCCAGAGAAATAATGTGCAAAATAAACGTAGGAGGGAGAATATAGACTGAATAAGAAAAAAAAAAATACTACAGAATAGGTGGCAGCGTTAAGACAGGAATAAAATGATAAAGAGAGTGGGGGTAGTGAGTCAGAAAGTAAAGCAGGATATGTAAGGAGGGACAGTGACAGTAAGGGCTAGGCTGACGGAAGTGACACGTCGAGAGGAAATGAGTCTGTCTGGGGCATATGAGGAAATGAACCAAGGTAAATAATAAGGAGACCTGCCGGGATGTGGAATGGTGATGATGATGATGATGATGATGATGATGATGATGATGATGATGGAATAGTGAAGCTGAATGAAGATGATGTAGGGAAATTAAGCGATAGTAGTGTTTGTGATGATGACAGGTAGATGGATAGGTAGATTGATGATGAGGAGGAGAAGTGGGGTTCAGTAAAACAAAGAGACCAAGAGCAGCCAGAGAGAGAGAGAGAGAGAGGCGGGGGTGTTTGTCTTGTGAATACCTAATGAAATAATGAGCTACCCGGCATGAATGGAGTTATGAGACGGACGAGGAAGGGAAAAAGAGACGGGAGAGAGAAAGCAGGGAGGGAAAAAGGGAGAGACAGGAGGTAGAGAGAAAGGGAACGAAATGGAAAAGGGAGGGATAAAGATGGGGAAAAAAGGGGGACAGGAAGAAGAGAGGGCCTAGAGGTAGAGAGAGAAGAAGGAAATGAGGTAGAAAGAGAAGGAAATGGAAAAAAGAGGGAGAGAGAAAAGAAAAAGAATGAGGAAAGAAAATAGAGGAGGTAGAAAGAAAGGGATAGAAATGGGACGAGAAAGGGAGGGGAAGGGAAAAAATGGATAGATACATTTTGAGGAGGAAAATAATAGGGTGAGGTAAAAGGGGAGAAGATAGAATGATAAGGCAAGGAGGGAAAAATGGAGAGAGAAAGAAAACAAGAGGGAGGAAAGGAGGGGAGAGAAAAACAGGGAGAAAAGAAGAGAATAAAAGTTCATTGCAGGGAGAGAGTAAGGGAATAGGGAAAAGGGAGTGAGAGAGAGGAATTAAAGAGAAATGAAATAAATAGGAAGAGAGAAAAGGGAAGTGGGAGGAGCGAAGAGAAAGAGTAGGAAGGGAAAAGGGAGAGGTGGATGAGTAAAGGCGAAGGGAAAGTAGGAGAAAATCAAGTGATATAAAATATTAGAGGAAGAAGAAGAAGGGAAATTCAATGAGCAAGAGAATACGAGAGTGGGGAGAGAGAGAGAGAGAGAGAGAGAGAGAATTACAGTACAGAAAAGAAGAAACGAGAGAGAGAGAGAATTACAGTATAAAAAGGAGAGGAAGTGAGAGCACGAGAAAGCAGCTAGTGGGTAGAAGAGGACGTAACTAAAGGGAAATTGAAAAAAACAAAAATGAAAAGAGAGGAAAGGAGGAGGGAGGAAGGTGGAGAGGAAAGTAATGGAGGAGGAGGGAGGAAACAGAGGAAGGTGAGATGATGGAGGAACGATGAAGAAAGGGGGATGAAGAATAGGTTTGAAATAATAACAGAAAGATTTTTATTGAAGAAAAAAGTAATGGTGGAGATGGGAAGACAGATGAGGAATTAAGAGAAAGAAAGGAATGGGAGAGATGAGAGGAAATGAAGGAGGACGAAGGAAGAAAAAATAAGGACAGAGGAAGGAAAGAGAGGGGGCGAAGGGAGGAAATAAAGGAGGAGGAGGAGGAGGAGGGAAAGAAGGATGAAGGATGGTAGGCTTTATTAATTTCTTGCCAGCCTAAAGTGACTCTCTCTCTCTCTCTCTCTCTCTCTCTCCTTTTTCCTCCCACCATTTTCTTCCTCCCATTAAACTTCCTTCTTCCTCTATTTGTCTTCTCTGGTTTTTCCTCCTCATTTTTCCTCTTCTTATAGAGACCTGGACGAGAGAGCGAGGGTATTTTTGAGAATGAGGAAGTGAGTTTGTGTAAGAGAGAGAGAGAGAGAGAGAGAGAAAGAGAGAGCGACGGGAGCTGGTAAGTGAACCTAAAATTGGAGGAGCAAATACTGAAAAAATGAGAGAATTTTTAACGTGAGAGAGAGAAAGAGAGAAAGGTGATGAGAGCTGGTGAGTGAATCTAAAGGTGGATGAGTAGATACTGAAAATATGAGGGTATTTTTAACGCGAGAGAGAGAGAGAGAGAGACAGACAGACAGACTGACAGACAGACAGAGAATATCTTGAAATTGGATGAAAATACACTGAAAGAATGTGTGAGTGGTATTTTATGAGAGAGAGAGAGTGAAAGAAGGTGATGGGAGCTGGTGAGTGAATCTAAAATTGGATGAGTAGATACTGAAAATATGAGGGTATTTTTAACGCGAGAGAGAGAGAGAGACAGACAGACTGACAGACAGACAGAGAATATCTTGAAATTGGATGAAAATACACTGAAAGAATGTGTGAGTGGTATTTTATGAGAGAGAGAGAGAGAGAGAGAGAGAGAGAGAGAGAGAAGGGAGCTGGTGAGTGAATCTAAAATTGGATGAGTAGATACTGAAAATATGAGGGTATTTTTAACGAGACAGACAGACAGACAGACAGACAGACAGAATCATTTTAATGAGAAAAAGTATCAGTAGACGAAAAAGAACGAAAAAAAGACGTAATGAGCATGATAATGGAGCCACTGTAAAATTAAAAAAAAAAAATGAGACCATGAATTTCATATAAAGTAAATGAATTAAAAATGAAGAATGCCGTTGGTAATTATATGAACTGGAAGATGAAATTATTCTGTGTTTGTGTTATTTGGGTCAGCGTTCCACTTGAGGTTACCAAGAATGTGGGATTTGCAGTTGTGTCCCTACTCAGTAACGGCATCTTCTGTACTTTTTCTTACTACAGCTCATCACCCTCTCTCATATATTTTCCTTTCTTGCTCTTCACTAGCCCTTCTCCCTCCCACAACACACCGCCCTCCCACATACACCCCCACACCTTGTTCTCCATGACCCCTCCCAAAGAACTCTTCCTCACCTCCCTCGCTCATACACCCACAACCCACCACCTTCCTTCATTACATATAACACCCCATCATGCCTCACAGAAAGCGACCTTAAGCTGAACCCTGTACCACTTGTCCAACAAAACTCAAAAAATGTGAGAATACCATTTAACTCTTGCATCGGAGGGTTGGAGAGGAGAAGGGTTAGAGCGTGTGGGGTGGGATTTTGATGCGTGAAGGTTAGAGGAGAGAGGGAGAAGGGGAAGTAGAGGAAAGTGTTTGAGGGTAAACAGGCAAGGGGAGTAGAAGTAATGGATGGGGGGTAGAGGAGAGGCAGGCACAGGAGAGGAGAGTGAGGGGTTTGAGGAGGGGAAAAGTACGGGGTTCTAAATGGGAGGGGAGAAAGGGATAGAGAGACCGAAGGGAAGGGGAAGGGGATGAGGGGAGAGATGTTAACGACTGAGATGAGTGCATGAGAGGAGAAGAGGAAAGTTAAGGGAAGAAGGTGGAGGAAGAGGGGGTGAGGGAGCGGCGGGAGAGAGAAAGAGAGGGAAGAGGTATAAGGGGTTAGGGTGGGAGTGTCAGGGGATTGCGGAGGGAGGAGTGAGGGGAAAGAGTTGAGGGAAGGGGGAGTGTGAGGAGGTGAGGTGAAGGAGATAGGAGTGAGATAAGAGGTATAAGGGGATAAGTGGAAATAGGAGAGGTTGGAGACGGATGTGGAGAGATAAGGGGAGGGGTTGTAAACAAGAGAAGAGGTTTGGGTGGTAGACAGTATGGGGAGTTTGGAATGAAGAAGGAGGGGAATGGGAAAGAGTAGGAAGCAGAATATAAGCATTAGGAGAAAATAAGTGAAAGGAGCAGATGAAAAAGGATTGAAATTTAACTCATCAGTACGAGGGAACAGTAATGAAGAAGGAGGGGAATGGGAAAGAGTAGGAAGCAGAATATAAGCATTAGGAGAAAATAAGTGAAAGGAGCAGATGAAAAAGGATTGAAATTTAACTCATGAGTACGAGGGAACAGTGAGAAGACATTATGATACACGTACAGAAGGGATTAAAGGGAGGTAAGAAGTGGGAGTTAAAGGGGATGGTGAATGGGGAACAGGGTTGGGGGAGGGAGAGGAATTGGGAGTTAAGAGGGGAGAGTGTATGGGGAGTGGACAGTGGGGAGGGGAAGAAATAGGATTAGACGGGAGAGTGAATGGAGGGGGGGTAGAGAAATTGAGAAGGTGAATGGGGGTACAATGTAGAAAGGACGGCAGGGTCAGGGAGAAGAAGAAAATACAGTGAGGAAAGAAATGGGTTTTGAGAAATGGTGAATAAGGGACAGAAAACGGGGAGAGGGCGGACCGGGGAGAGGGGGGGAAGGGGAAACTCGCTTCTTTGACAAAAATCTGAATGTCGTATGCGGTCTGAAAGAAAGAAAGCGAGATTAAAAGTTACACTGAAGTACCTTGAGGGAAAAGATGCGGTTTTTCTTTGGTGTGGCTTTTTCTCATTTCCTCTCCGCTTCTCCTCCTCCTTCCTCTCTTTCCCTTCCTTCCTTCTTCTCCTGTCTCTCTTCCTATTGCATCCTCCTCTTCTTCCTCATCCCGTCCAGACTCCTCTTCCCCTCCCCTCCCCTCCCCTCCCCTCCCCTCCCCTCCCTTCCCTTTGCCTCCCCTCCCCTCCCTTTCCCTCCCCTCCCCTCCCCTCCCCTCCCCTCCCCTTCCCTTCCCTTCCCTTCCCTGTGTACCCTCTTCTTCCCTGCCGTCCCTTCTTTCCTCTTACCTGAACCTTAGTGTTCAGTTTTGGGTCGTGAATTGTTTCTAATTTATAGTGATAATATTGACGATGGTTAATGATGTAAAATATATATATGAGCTGATGATACGGAACAAAATTGTTACAGAGCAGATACCCTTGAACAAAGACTGATGATTCAAAAGGATTTTGATAAACTGTTCTCTGTGGTTCAAGCATGGCAGACGGCTTTTAATATCTACAAAGGCAAAGTACTGAACATTGGAAGGAATAACGATAACTTTAGTGAATTCTAGGAGTAATACACAACTCGCATGTTTGCACCAAGGAAAGAGTCAGGAATGATAATAATAACATTATTTAAAACCAGGTAGTCAGTGCACCGAAGCAATAAATAAAGCTAATAGTCTCGGCGCATGACTCTGAGGTTGTCATTGTCGTACCTTGGCAACCTACCATTCAAAAGTGCGTCCGATTTCGTATCATATTGTATACGAATCATATTATTATGCTCGATTATATTACACACGAATATTATTATACTCGAACATATTATGCACGAATCACGTGCGTCTCATTTTATAGACGAAATCAGACACACTTTTGAATGATAGTTTGCCAGGGCACGATAATAACAAACTCAGAGTCTCGCGCCGCGACTGTAGTTGGATTTATAAGTTGAGCTCTTGAGTTCAGATCGGAAGATAATCATCTTTACCTTGATGTGTCCGCATCTGGGGTATTGTGTTCAGTTTTGGTCACCGCATTGCAAAAAAAGTATAAAGAAGCTAGAGTGTGCAGCGAAGAGTAACCAAGATGACATGCAGACTGAGAAACAGACCATACGAGGAACGTTTGAATGGGCTGAAGCTGTTTGACTCATCGAAATATAGATTGCTAGGGGATTTAACTTAAGCATTCAAAAATGTTTAAAGACTATGACAATATGGTAGTTTGTGCGTACTTCACACTAGACCGCTGTGAACTGATTACACTAGAGGTAACGGATTTAAAATTAATGGCAAACGTTTCCAGTCAAATGAAAAAAAAAAAATCTTCAGCGGGGTTGTAAACATAATAAACGAGTTGCCAATTGATGTGGTAGGCAGCAGTTCAGTAACAACATTTTGAGGTCGCTGAGATAAGTATCTCGTTTTGAATCCCCAACTTAGCACATTCACGGCTGAATAATACGAAAAAGTAAAAGTTGCTTTCCTCTCTTTCAGGTCATAATGAATACAGCATCAGCATTTCGAAAATAATGTTACATTTCCTGTACAAATTAAAAGAATGTAGCATAGTTTCAGTTTCAGATCTTCATTATGAAATTCCATGGCAGTTTTTCTCTGCTGCGTGGTAGTCCTTATCACTTTTTCTTGCCGGCTTCGGTTAGAGGGTTCGGTGGGCAGGGTGAGGGGGGCTTCTTTCTTTTCTACCCTTGTCATCTACTCGTAGAATTACCTGTAAATTTAGTCATAGTGTTCTCTCTAACAGACAGCCTCGAGTGGACACGAGGTCTGTTGCTGTTTGCTTTCCTGTGTACTCCTTTGTACTCCCTTCCTTTCCCTTCTCTTCTCTCATCCCTTCCCTTCCCTTCCCTTCCCTTCTTCCATCGCTTTCCTTCCCCTCCCTTCCGTTTCCTTTTTTATTTCCTTTCCTTTCCTACCTTCCCTCACTGTACCCTACCTCCACCTCCACCTTGTCTCTCTCCTTCTATCTCTCCATCTCTTATTTCCCCTCCATCTTTTTCTGATATCTCTCATCATCCCTGTTTCGCTCCTATCACTTTTACAGTTTCTTTCCTCCCACATCTTTCTAAATTTGTTGACCCTGCTTTCCTGCGTGCTTTCTTTATTTTTCTTCTTTTTCATCTTCCTCTTTTCCTCCCCTCGACCTCTCCCCCTTCCTCCCACTTTTTCTTCCCTCTGTATAGTTTTCATCTTCTAATTTTGCATTTAGTTTCGTAATATGCATTTATTTTCTCAATCGTCCTTAAAATTTTGCTCTTCGCAACAAATGGTCTGACCTAAGCTTAATGGAAAATCGTGTGGTGGAATGAAAAATGATTGAAAAAAAAAAAGTCTGAGTACTGAAAGAGAGAGAGAGAGAGAGAGAGAGAGAGAGAGAGAGAGAGAGAGAGAGTACTGAAGGGGTTAAAGGAGATATGCAATTGAAGTGAAGCATAACAAGCGTGTATGTTTTGTTGCCATTAATTCCTTTACTAAATACGTCTTTTATTACTTTCTCCTTGCTACCCATCACACCATTTTTATTCGCTATGAAGACCACCAGTGTTGAAATGTTTACTTCGGCTGTATAATAACCCCTCCATTGGGAAAGCCTCTAATCTAACGTTTTCCACTACACAGAGCCTGTCCTGAGAGAGAATGGTAGACTCTGTGAAGATGTGCTGTGTTGTAGTTCGAAATTTTAGGGAATTGTAAATCTTTAAGTTCATTCTTGTTTTTCTTTTCTACCCATTTTATCAGGTTGTCTCTTTAAGTCTCATTCGTTTGTCCAGTTATCTTAGCCGTCATTCCGTGGAACTCTTTGTGCCAGTCCATGTAGTCTCTCTCTCTCTCTCTCTCTCTCAGCAGAATAGAATCGTATGGCGTTAGATGGCATAGATTATTAGAGCTGTCCCGACCATGAGAGGCTTCATGGACACTATTAACGTTCACAAGCTTCCGTACCTCAGTCTCAGAAAAATAACATTGGAATAGATTATAACAAGACGCGAGTTTCAGAGATTAGACGCTTGTAAGACTTCCTTCAACCTCTTCATCTTGAGGTGACCAGTTTCCCTTCTCTTTATTTTCTTTTCCCTTCCTTCTCTCTCCTTCCCCTTTCTCCCTTCCTCTCAAATATGCCTCCCCATTCCTCTCCTCCCCTCTCTCTTTCGCTTTCATTACCTTCTCTCATTACCGTTTCCTCCTCTTAGCAGCATACCTTCCTTCCTTTCTTCCGTGTCACTTTCTTAAGAGAGACGGTTAGGTTCCTCTCTCTCTCTTAGTCTGGCAGAGTAGGTTGAATGGCTAATTTAGTTAATATGGCTTGGATGGCTTTGTCTGAGTACCGGACGAGGGGAGTCAGATTACATTAGAGAGAGAGAGAGAGAGAGAGAGAGAGAGAGAGAGAGAGAGAGAGAGAGAGAGAGAGAGACGAGGAAACATCACGGAAATGAGAAATACTGTCAGATATAAAACCAAATTTATCCATTGCAGTAGCGACCTAACCCGAACCCCTACAAGTCACTGCAATATGACGGATGTTGCAGTGTGTGTGTGAGAGAGAGAGAGAGAGAAGGATCAAGAACAGGGAAGACAAATGAACAGAGAAGAAAAGAGAGGGTAGGAGAATTAAAGGCATGAGAGAGAGAGAGAGAGAGAGAGAGAGAGAGAAAAGGGTAGGAAAAATAAGCAGAGGAAAAAAAAGGTGGATAGGAGAAAAGGAGACATGACTGAGAGAGAGAGAGAGAGAGAGAGAAACTGGGAAGAAAAATTGGGAGAGAAAAAAAGGTGGATAGGAGAAAAGAAGGCATGAGAGAGAGAGGGAGAGAGAGAGAGAGAGAGAGAGAGAGAGAGAGAGGGAGGGAGGGAGGGAGAGAGAGAGAGTTTAAATGAGTTGCAAAGTAAAGTAAGGTAAAGCCGGTGGGATGAAGTGTAAAAATGGTGAGAGAGAAAATGTGAGCAAATGAAAGAGAGTGAGTCAGAAAGAAAGGGACCAAGTGTGAGAGCCAGGTTAAACAGGCATATGTAAGTGGGAGAATATGTGGGAGCAAATGAGAGAGAGAGAGAGAGAGCTCTGTCTAATGACCTAAGCTAAGAACGCTGTGAGAGGTCCAGAGCTGTAATGGTGTTGTTAGCTGTGTGCGTTTGTATGTGAATGTATGTATGTTTGTATGTGTGTGAGTATGTATATATGTTTTATTTTTGTGCTTACGTGTATATGTATGTATTTATGTATACATGTTTATGCATGTATGTGTATGTATGTATGTAAGTATTTATGTATACAGTATGTATGTAAGTATTCATGTATGTAAGTATTTATGTATGTATGTATGTGAGTATTTATGTATGTATGTATGTAAGTATTTATGTATGTATGTATGTGAGTATTTATGTATGTACTGTACGTATGTATGTATGTATGTGCGTTTCATGATGTGCACGTTCCCTTGTGCTTCTTAATGATGTCTACATCTTGTGCATTATGCTTATTTTGTCCAGAGGTAATAATATGCATGTGTCATTAATGTGTGTGCATGAGAGAGAGAGAGAGAGAGAGAGAGGTATCCGGCTAGATGATATCATAAGAGGGGGGGGGTTTCCTGGCTGACTAAAATCGTCTGACGGTAGTAAGAACAGCATACAATCTCTCTCTCTCTCTCTCTCTCTCTCTCTCTCTCTCTCTCTCTCTCTCTCTCTCTCTCTCTCTCTCTCTGTCCATTTATTCCCAACCATCTCCCACTCTCTTCCTCCATATTCACAGTCTTATTTTCGCTCTCTCACCCGTCCTCTCCTCTCTCACTCTTTCCCTTCACTGCCTTCTCTCTTTATTTTTATTCTCCTCCCTTCTTCCTACCGTCTCTCTTCCCCTTCCATTCTTCCACTCTCCTCCTGTTTCCAACCTCCTCCCCTTTTCTCTTCTTTTATCCATGTGCCTTGTCTCAGTTTCGTCTGCTTTCTGACGCTTTCATTCACTCACTGTCTTATGTTTATTCTCAGCCTTTGTTTTATTTTTGTTTTTCTTTTATTTTCGTGTGTTTTTCTATTGTCAGTTGC
>NC_137018.1:34164849-34192349 GCF_032717465.1 Coenobita brevimanus
GTGGTTACGGTGGTAGTTTTGTAAGTATGGTTGCACTGTGGCTATGGTAGTTATGGTAGTGGTGTGGTTCTTATGACTGGTAGGTGTGTGGGTGTATCTGTGGTGGTAGTGGTGGTAGAATGCTGTAAATGTAATGAGTGATGTAGTGTTGGTTGACATGGTAGGTGTGGAAGCTTGTTAGATAATTCAGTAGTTTGGCAGGTGTTGTGGGTGTGGTAGTTGTGGTAGCAATGATGGGTGGGGACGTAAAAATGGGTGTGGTTATTATGGAGGGTGTGGTAGTCGTGGAAAGACCTGGCACACACACACACACACACACACACACACACACACACACACACACACACACACACACACACACACACACACACACACACACACACACACACACACACACACACACACACACACACACACACACACACACACACACACACACACACACACACACACACACACACACACACACACACACACACACACACACACACACACACACACACACACACACACACACACACACACACACACACACACACACACACACACACACACACACACACACACACACACACACACACACACACACACACACACACACACACACACACACACACACACACACACACACACACACACACACACACACACACACACACACACACACACACACACACATCATCTTTAACCCGCCTGGAGGAAAGAGGGGACCGAGGCCGTTATACCTGCGCTATGTCCGGAGGCAAGGGAAGGTGAGAAGGGAGGTAGGTAGGTAGGGTGGCAGGTAGGTAGGTAGGGTAGGCAGGCAGGTAAACAGGTAGATAAGCAGACAGGTAGGTAAGGAGGTTGGCAGGTAGTTTGTAGGTTTGGCAGGAGGACACAGACGTAGTGAAAGTGTGATGATAGATGGAGAGGCGGTGGCCGAGTGGTTAAAGAAGTGGACTGTTTGAAACGACGTGAGTTCGATGCCGGGCTGGGGCAGGGAACAGTCTGGCGAGATGAGTTACGTTAAGATAGACTGTACTGATATTCCACAAGACCCACCGACATGTCATAAAAACACTCTCTAATACCAATGCACTAGTCTTGAATGAAACAACCCAAACATGTATTCAGTGTGGACGGTGGGTAATAGTGTCGAACTGGAGACATGAGGAGGTGTGTGGCGTGTAGGAAGACTGCAGGCCTCAGGGAAGGGACTGTTGAGCACTTAGGAGGAAGGAAGCAAGAGAGTAGGTAGATATGTTGGAGGGAAGGTAGGTTTCTTTTAGTCTTTGGATATAGTGGCAGGTTGGTAGGGGAATAAGGATAGCAGGTAGGCGGGAATGTAGTGTGAGTAAGAGAGAGAGGAAGGTAGGAAGAGGTGGAGGCCTGGTAGGAATGTGGGCCAGTAGAAGGCGAGAGAGAAAGAAGGGGGGGGGGACAAGTGTCTTGGGAGATAACGAGGTAGCAAAGTAGTTGGTAAAAACAGGCGTAGGAAGAGGAGGAAAGAAGGCAGAAAAGTAGGATGGTGAGAGAGAGAGAGAGAGAGAGAGAGAGAGAGAGAGAGAGAGAGAGAGAGAGAGAGAGGGGGGGGTATGGGGGTATTGCAGTATTTCCCCTTACTTTACCAAATGAATGTTTAAGCCTTGGGCAGGGTTACCACAGGAAGAGGTGAGGAAAAGAATGGAAAGGGGTGGGGGAGAGAATGTGAGGGAGGGTAAGGAAAGAATGGGTTAGAGAGAGAGAGTGAGAGAGAGGACTTGAAGGAAAAGGGAGAAGGGACGAGGGGAAATGTAAAAAATTTAGAAGTGGTATACGTGTGTATGTGTGTGTGTGTGTGTGTGTGTGTGTGTGTGAGAGAGAGAGAGAGAGAGAGGGGGGGAAGGAAAAGGGAGAAGGGAAGAGTGGAAAGGTAAAATATTTAGAAGTGGTGTACTGAGAACTAGCCTGTGTGTGTGTGTGTGTGTGTGTGTGTGTGTGTGTGTGTGTGTGTGTGTGTGTGTGTGAGAGAGAGAGAGAGAGAGAGAGAGAGAGAGAGAGAGAGTAATTACGAGGTAAGTGTGAGCAACTCTCCACTTCTCCCTCCTTCATCACCTCCCTCTTACACCTCCTCTTCCTTCTCCTCTTCCTCATAATTACTCGCTTACTTCGCCACTTTTTAGGCCAAATTCTTTTTTCTGTATCCTTCCTCTTTTCTCCTTGCAAGCTCTCGTACTTGTTGGCTTCTCCAATTCCCACCTTTTCCGAATTTTCTTGTTACTCACATTGTCTTACCCAGCTTCCAATTCTCTCTTTTTTCTTTATTTTCTTACGCTCTCTCTCCCATCCTTTTCTTACAGCAGTGTTTCCTAATTACGTGTTCCTGTTTTCCCCACATCCCCTCTCTTGTTGTTGTTGTTGTCTTCCCAGAATTCCTGTACCTTTTTTTTTCTTGTCTTGCAGCCTTTCCTAGTCGCTTGTTTTTCTGTCCCCATCTGTTATTATGTATGCAACATCCCAGAATACCTGTTGATTTTATGTGTGTGTGTGTGTGTGTGTGTGTGTGTGTGTGTGTGTGTGTGTGTGTAGTTTTTTACGTCCGTGTATGTATGACCAATTGTATCATGTCGGCAGTCGCGGTTGGGTTGTAACAATAAAAGGAAATTATTAGATGAGGAAAAATAAATGCGTAAAGAGAGAGAGAGAGAGAGAGAGAGAGAGAGAGAGAGAGAGAGAGAGAGAGAGAGAGGTATGAAAATGGCAATTGGACTAAACTTCTCCCGGGTAAAAAATATCGGCAAAAGAATCGGAGAAAAGAATGATAAAAGTCAGGGAGATGAAAGAAATAGGAGAAGAAGATTGAGGATGAGTGGAGAAGAGTGACGAAAGAGAAGCAAAAAATGTGTGTGGGAATTGGAAGGAATGCATCGGGTGACGGCAGGAAGAGTACGCCAGTTGGTTAATAAAAGAGAGAGAGAGAGAGAGAGAGAGAGAGAGAGAGAGAGAGATTTATGACTGGGAAACTGAGTGATAATTAAGTGGGGAACAAGTGGGAACAAGGGAGAGAGAGAGAGAGAGAGAGAGAGTGGAAGGGTAGGGTGGAAATAGAATTAAAGTAAGAGAAATATACGAAGGTAAACAAAAAGAAAAAGGCAAGAATTAAGAGAGTAAAGTAAATAGCAGAGACAGAGGTGATAAAAGGTGTGAGTACTTACCAAAACAGGTAAGAATTAGCCTGTACAAAAGTGAGAAAGAGGAAAGGTGAGAGGCATAGAGAAATTATAAGGTGAGAAACGGAAGAAAGAATCCAGTAAATGAAAGGAAAGGAAGAGAATGCATGAAGAAAGAGGCATGAATGAAAAGTAGTAGAGTAACAGGAGTGGAATGGACGAAGGAATGAAAGAGAGCCCGTAAACAGAAACAAAGGAAGGAGGTTGTGAGGAAGAGAGGAGAAAGGGAGGTATAGAGATGTGAGACGGAAGAAATTGTGTGTGTGTGTGCGAGAGAGAGAGAGAGAGAGAGAGGAGCACCAAAAAAGGTAAAATTTTCACACACACTCACACACACACACACACACACACACACACACACACACACACACACACACACACACACACACACACACACACACACACACACACACACACACACACACACACATTCTCTCTCTCTCTCTCTCTCTGGCCTCTTGATCTGGTATGCATGGTGTAAAGTGTTCATGCCGACAACCATAAACCATTCTATCTACGTTTTCCCTGACTATGACGCACCATACACTGCCTTACATACATCGCCGCCATACATATACTATCTATCTTCTATCTGTATCTATCCAGGTATGTGTATCTGTCTAGCTCTATGTCTGTTCTGTCAGTCTGTTTGTTCATCTGTCATTTTTCTCTGGTAGTCTGTTTGTCCATTTGCTATATGTAATGTACTGCAAATATCATCGGTCTGCCTGACCCTCTCTCTCCGTCTTTGTTAGTGGATTTGTTCATTCTCTCTCTCTCTCTCTCTCTTTGTTCATTCTCTCTCTCTCTCTCTCTCTCTCTCTCTATTTTTTTATATACTGTATATCTTTATCCATCTGTCCGTCTACCTATCTATCTGTCTCTATCTATCTATGTATCTCTCAATATCTATATCTATCTATCAGTCAATCTATCTGTCTGTCTATTTCTACATACGTCAGGATTTGTCGTCGGCATATTCATCTTTTTTCTGTGTACCCGTATAATATCGGGTCAGTCAGTCAGTCTGTACTACTCAGTCATTTTATCTGTCAGTATTATTCCAGCCGTTTCAGTTTTTATTTATGTGTTTATTCACCCATTTGTCGTATCTCTGCCTATCTATTTATGTACATATCCATCTAACTTACCTATATCTATTTTTTTTTTTTTTTTGCTGTATCATTCCATCCATCTTTATTTTTCTTTCCTCCCATCTTATATTTCTCATCATAACCGTTGACTGAGAGAAATACTGTGGGTCTACATGTTCATAGTCTATTATTTATGCATAGGGGCTCGTGTATGAATGATTATACGTGAGTCATGCGCAGCTGATCAGTCAAACATACTGAATATCTAAATCTGTGTGCATGGATCGCAGTCTGTCGGTGATTATTCGTCCATTTGTATCACAGCCTTATGCTGGAGGAAATGTTAAAGGCACACCAGTGTTTATAATGTACTGATGTGTGGTTATTGACATATTTAAACGTGATGACTTTGAAACGGTAAAAAATGGATGCTAATTATATCTGTCTGTCTCTGTACGGATATTTGTCCATTTGTATCAACCTTATCTTTTTCATATCTCTCCATCCTTTTGTATTCATTTATTTGTCAGTCTTTCACATGAATTTTTTAATGGGAATAGAATAAGTATACATTGGTCTGTTCTCTGTTGATATAATGTCCGCAGCGACTCATGCAGAAGTGGCCAGTCATGCATACTGCAAGGATTATGTGTCTTTAGCCCTATATTTGTATTAATTTTTCTGTATATCCGTAGCCTATACTTGTATTTATTTATGGATGCTTTTTGTCTCAGTTTATTTGCCCCATCCTTTCTATCTACTCGTATATCTGTTCATCTGTATTTAATGCTTCTGTCAGTCAGTCAGCCAGTCTGCCTGTCTGCCTGTTTACAGTCTACATATCTGTCAGTCTTCCTCAGTCTGTTTGTCCGCTTGGTTGTATATGTCAGAATTTATCCAAGTCTTAACTATCTGTCAGCCTGTCATATATCTGAATCCATCTAATCTTTCTGTGTACCTAGTTCTCTCTCTCTGTTGACATCGCATCATGTGAAGGTCACCCCCGACAATAAGACACACAAGCTTTTTTTTTTTTTTTTTTTTTTTTCCCCTACTTAGTAACGATCATTTCTTCGACGACAGGCCATAATCACTCTTAGGGGCGTACCCCTAGTGGCTTAGACATATCGTGACACCTGTTGTATATTAATTTATTCTCACATTACCCATCGGTATTCTCCTGCGTGGTATGATAGAAATACTGAACACTGTCAATATTACAACAATAAAATGTACAAGACAGTGTTAAGGGGTAATACGCAATATAAGCCGCTAAAGACTGGGTGTTCCGAATTCTTCTATGCCACCAAGAGTACATTATCACCATGTCCTTTCCCTTGCTCTCGGTCCACCCCTTCCCCACCAGCGAAACAGACTAATAACAACACCTAACAGATGGAACAGAAATGGTCCATCATCCGTCGGGATATACATAAGGTCTCTCTTGGTCAGTCTACCTGTTATAATTTCTGGAATATTGGACTAAGGACGGTATTCTATTGAAGGTGGTATTGGGGATTCATTCACTGGGGACTTATCTTGGAAAGATAATAGTACATCTCTTGTAAAATCTGCTTCCAAGAGATTAGGTGTGCTAAGCCGACTCCGTTCCTTCTTTATCCCTGCACAATTGTTGACTCTATACACGGGTTTTATCCGCCCCTGTGTGGAGTACAACTCTCATGTGTGGGGAGGCTCCCCACATTCAGCTCTTCTCAATAGGGTGGAATCAAAGGCTGTTCGTCTCATTAACTCTCCTCCTCTTACTGGCTCTCTTCAATCTCTGTCTCTTCGCCGCACTGTTACATCTTTATCTCTTTTCTATCGCTACTTCAATGGCCACTGCTCCTCTGAACTGTCTGCTTGCATTCCTTCACCTCTACGACGGGCGCGTAGCACCCGTCTAGCACCAAACTCTCATCTCTTTTCTGTCCAACTCTCAAATGCAAGAGTTAACCGTTACTCCCAGTCCTTCATTTATGCAACAGATCAACTCTGGAAATGTCTCCCTCTTTCTGTATATCATGCTGGCTATGATCTCCAGTCTTTCAAACGCAGTGTGTCCAGGCATCTCGAAATGATCGGATCTTGAATTTGGCTCTCTCTAGTATTTTGTTTTTCTCTTGGAAGGAACGGTTTTTGCGGGCTCGTTGGCCTTTGGTTCCTTCTTCTTAGCAAAAAAAAAAAGGAGGCTTCGTAGCAACTCTACCTTGGCGATTAGCTTTGTATATTACTCTTTAATATTTTCTTTTATGTTATTTACCGGTGTATTGGTTTGCCACTGGTAGAGATTGTGGCCTTTTTGTTAATGCAAGGAAATAGGAACTAAAGGCTAGAAGCCTGCAATGTTGTTCACTCGGGATTGTTCCATTCAAGGAAACAGAGAGAGAGTCAAGATATGGCCATGCAAGGAGAGCGGTATGTAAGAGGAACCTTTCTCGATGTGAGATTTTGTTATACCGGTGCAGTATGGCGTAATTAGGCAGAGTAGTTACTGAGGGACAGTCGTAGTTGCTGTTAGCCAAATGTAGACAATGGTAAAAAATCTAACCGAGTATGTGCTGGCAAACCAACAGACAGGCAGTAATGATAACAGATTAACAGGTGTCTCGAACTGGGTAGTTAAAACTGACACACACACAAGCGGTAATACTGAGACAGAATAAGACAGACAGACAGACAGACATCGACAGAGGCAAAGACAGGGACAGCGACAGACTGACAGGCTGACGTAGGGACATAGACAGAGACAGACAGACAGACATAGAAACATCAACGGAAACAGAATAGAGACATCGACGGACAAACCTAGACACAGACAGACACAGACATCGACAGAGACAGACAGACATACAGACATCGACAGGCAGACATACGGACATCGACAGAGACAGACATCGACAGCGACATGCAGACATACAGACTTCGACAGATAGACAAGGATACAGACATCGACAGACATAGACATCGACAGACAGACAAACATAGACATCGACAGACAAATATACAGACATTGACATACATACAGACATTGACAGAGACAGACAAACATAGACATCGACAGACAAATAATCAGACATTGACATACATACAGACATCGACAGAGACAAACAGACATCGACAGACAAACATACAGTCATCGTAAAACAGATAGACACACAGACATACAGAAATCAACAGAGATAGACATACAGACATCAACAGAGACAGGCAGACAACGACAGAGACATACAGACATCGACAAAGACAGGCAGACGCACAGACATCGGCAGAAACAGAACAATAGCGACAGACAGACAGACAGACAGACAGACAAACAAACACTGGAACACTTGGGAAATCAAGCCGTTAGACAGAAACAGTCAGACAGTAAGGTATAATGAGACGGTGAATTGGAAGCGACAGACAGGCAGACAGGCAGGCAGGCAATAACGATACTATTCCCTTCCTCTCTGGAGGTGAAGAAGTCTGGTAATTAATCACCGTCAGGGAGAGAGAGAGAGAGAGAGAGAGAGAGAGATCTGAATTAATAGAAGTAAGGGAGATTAGGTTCAGTGGGAGAAGGGAAAAAATAATGGATGGAAAGTAACTAAGGAAACAGAAAAAAGAGAGGAAGAAGGGAGGTGAAAGAGAAGATATAAAAAAAAATAGACATTAGGGGAAAATAAGAAATAAAAGCTATTATGTAGTTACGGAAAAAAATAAAATAAATAAATGTACTGCAGTGTTTGCAAATTAATAAGACGAAAGTAAAAGATGGAAGTTTTAGGGAGTAATTAAAATGTCAAGGATAACAATACAAAGTTAATTAGAGCCTCAGGTTGAAAAATAAGTGTCCCAGGAAAAGGTTTAGGAAGAAAAAAATGAAGGAAAGTGAAGAAAGGGATAGAGGAAAACTGATGCAAACAGGGAGAAAGGAAGACATTATAGGCGGAAGAGAGAGAGAGAGAGAGAGAGAGAGAGAACAAATAGAAGTAAATATTGATGATGAACTGAAAGTGGAAGTGGGAAGGAGAGGATAGAAGGAAATGTAAAAACGGAATGGAAGTAAAAAACAGAACAGATGGAAAGTAGAGGTGAATGAAAATAAGTTAAAATAGATACGACGGATGACACTAAATCTGAATATGAGAGAGAGAGAGAGAGAGAGAGAGAGAGAGAGAGAGAGAGAGAGAGAGAGAGAGAGAGAGAGAGAGACTAGAAAGATGAAGGCAAAAAAGTATCAGAGAAGTAAGGAGATCAGAGGCTGAGGTGGAGGAAACTCGCTAAAGGTAAAACTAATGATAGTGAGACAGAAACAAGTGGCTAAAAGATAAGGATACGAACAAGGCAAGAGAATGGAACGGCAAGAATACAACAGAGACGATAAGTTACGATTGACCAACCAAAGTAATGATATCAAGAAAGAGGCAGCTTACTGTATATAAACGGGACATTTTAAAGTACTAGTGTTTACCCTTTAAAAAATTGTGGGGTAACTAATAGCCTTTCCATCACCGAATGTTTGCCGTACCGTTACCTTTGTTTCCATACCGTTATTGAGGCCACAATGATCAATCCTGACCGAAAAGTAGAACAAATATTTTCGCATATTTTAACGTGTCGCGATTTCCGACAATTTTGCTCCATCGCGTCGATGCTTCTTTTTTTTTTTTTTTTCCCTGACACTCGTGGATTAAGCCCGACCTAATGCAAAAATAGTTAGGTCGATATCTATTACCGTTCTCGTGAAACACACACACACACACACACACACACACACACACACACACACACACACACACACACACACACAGTAGCTTGCCTGTATTATTTGGATACCGCCACATCATTAACAAATTGTTAGATAGATAAGGATACCAAAAAAAAAAGGGGTATTTATCAGGACTGTGAAATCATTCGGTAATACATCACTTCTAAGTTATTAGCGTTAGATACTTCATAAAGCAAAATATTAATGGTAATAAACAAAATCAGCTCTTGCGTTGGATGACTTCGTTTTTGTTTCTGTGCTGCTGCCCCACACGATGTTCTTCAGCATAGGAGAGAGCCCTTTGTCGAGTCTAACCCATTCTTAACGAAGACATTTTGTTGTGGCTTTCTGTTGGCAATTTTACTCAAGCTCTTTTTTCGACTAGAGGGCTTCTATAAAAGCTTTCATTAACTCGTTCATTGTCCGAGGCCCCTTCCCCTAAGCTGAGCAAACTCATCTGGAGCTTGCCCCCCCCCCAAAAAAAAAAAAAAAAAAAAGTATTGCATAGATAATCTATTCATACCGAGAACGTATTTTTTATTTTATTCTCTATCTCGATATGATTACCCTAGGGTGGAATTTTCGAACAGGTGGTGTTAGATATAGTAAACTCCTTCAATAAGAGAGGCTTTTCCTTTGTTGAATAAAGTCGTCAGTTACCAACAGGAATTATCTAAAATGACCATCCTGATTCAAGTCGGTTGAAAGTAAATATGGTAAAAGATATACAACAACTGAATCAAATCGTCTGGAGGTTGCAAAAACAAACATTAACAAGAACGTCATGTTATTGAAGACGTTGAAAAGCAAATATTATGGTAAGGAATTAATCACAGGCCAAGGCGAAGACTAGGAGCTTGGGGTTGCTTGTCCCCCCTGTGATCGATGGTGGGCCAAGTTGACCCCTGGGGGAGAGAGAGAGAGAGGGAGGGGAGAGACGGAGAAAACCGCTTAGAGGAAAGCAAAATGTGGAGTAGGGAAGAGGTGAAAAGTTCTGGGAAGCGGGCCGGGAGAGAAAGGAGGGGAAAATCGCTTAAACAATCTCCGTCGTCGAGAAAATAAGGGAGTAAGATTTGTTGACATCGGAAATCAAAGAAAACTGGGACATTTGCCGCGCCAAAGAAAACGTATGTAAAGTAAAGGGGTAGCTTAGGTAAACTTCACCGGCCTCCCTCCCGAGCGAGAGAATAAGAGGACGGCGTGTTTAAAAGCTCAGATTCTCTGGGATTTGCGCTGCCTCCCGGGCCGGATTCGTTTCAAGAGGAGCCGGAGAGGGAAGGAAGGAAAGAGATTAAGCCGTAGGAGGAGGAGCAGCAGGAGGGAGGGAGGAAGGATGGAAGGAAGAAAAACATGGTGGAGGAGAAGAGATTCGGGAGAGGTAGTGATGGGATTAGACTCTCGAAGAAGATGAGGACCTGGAAGAGGAGGGTGCCTAAAGATCGTGGAAAAAGTTTGGGTAATTGAAACAGAGAGAGAGAGAGAGAGAGAGAGAGAGAGGGAGAGCAGCTTGCGTCGTGCTAAGAGTGAAATAGCATTTAAGGCGAACACACACGAGGGAGCGAGGGACCGAGGGAGGTGGGGGGGGGGGTAGAACTAAGAGAAAGGAAGGAGAGAGAAAGAAACAAGGGAATGGAAAGGAATTGGATGGGAGGTCGAGATGGGAGAGGTATGGAGGGACGGAGGGGAAAGGTAGGTAGGTAGAGAAGGTTAGAGGGAGAGAGGGAGGAGGATGGAAAGGTGAGAGGGTGGGGAGGAAGGTGGAAGGAGAGAGAGAGAGAGAGAGGGGGGGGGAAGAGGAAGAGAAGGAATGGGAGTGGGAGAGAAGGGAGAGAGGAAGAGGGTGAGAAACGAGGGTGAGCGAGGAGGAAGGTGGGGAAAGAGAAGGAAGGGAGGAAGATGGTGGGAGAGAGGGAGAAGGGAGAGAGAGAGAAGGGAAAAGAGAGTACGAGAGGAGGGGAGAGAGAGAGAGAGAGAGAGAGGTGGAGGGGTGATTGAGAGAGGGGAAGAGGAGAGGGGTGGGTGGGAGAGGGGACAGTGAGAGAGGAGGAGGGAAGAGAGAGGGATAAGTAGAAAGAGAGAGGAAGGACGGTGAATGAGAGAGAGGGGAGAAGTGGAGAGTGAGAGAGAGAAGGGAGGAGGGGAAAGTGAAATAGTGGGAGGGGTGCGAGAGAGTGAGAGGGGGGGGCGGGGGTGAGTGAGAGAGGGGAGAGGAGGCAAGAGTGAGAGGGAGAACCAGAGGCAGGGGAGAGGTATGCAGGAGCGAGCTAGGAGAGGCAGGCGGGAGGGAGGGAGGGAGGCAGGGAGAGAGTGTGAGAGAGAGAGAGAGGCAGGAAGAGGAGAGAGAGAGAGCAGTAGTAAGGCAGGGGATGCCGCTGTGGTTGGATGTGGTGGTTCCTGCGGCTTCTACCACACCACCACCGCCACCACCACCTCACTAACACACCACCACACCACGCCACACTACCACACTACGTCACACTGCCACACCACCAGTCCTTCACTGCCACACCACCAGCCTTTCACTGCTGTCTCATTTATCCTACAACACTGACACTACCACACTACCACACAGATAGTACCACAGTACCACACTGATACCACCACACTACCAAGTCGATACAGCCACACTACTATTTTGTTATTACCACGCAACTATTTTGTTATTACTACACAACCACACTGTTACCACCACACTACTACTACCACTACCACACATTGACACTTAATATTACTTCTACACAATCACACTTTCCTACCACACAGGCACTCTGATACAACCACACAGTCTTACATATACTACCTCACAGTCTCCCTACCACACTACCAGCAGAACCATCCCCCACTACCATCTCACAGTTACTACCACAGTAATCTTACCACTGTTGCTACCACACAGCCGCCTCTACCACATTAATAGTACCACACAACCATAACTATTTCTACCACACGACCACTAACCACACAACCACACCGATATTACTAACTGAAAATACCCCCCATCTAAACAAATTCCAGTCATTTATACCACACACTGACACTAGCACTACCACAAACATACCACCTCTCTACAAAACTGTTACTACCACACCTGCACACTACCCTTGAATTTCTACCACCACACTACCACACAGGCACTACCCCTCTGTCTCAACATTACTACCACACTACCACACCGCCTTAATATTCCTACCACACTACCACACCACAGACACAAACAGTATATCCCTGCCAATGACCTAACTCTAATATTCTCTCTGACACACTAACACCATTTTCACCCCTGCCACCACACCACTTAACGTCCACCGCACCACCACAAATCTACCACACTACCAGCACACTTCCTGCCACTGCTCTCATGTCACTCATCTCCTCCCTACCACACACATCTCGAACACTTGCAGTCATGTTACTTATCTCCATACACCATTGACCTAAGACATTTAACACACTTACCAAACACTTAACCCAGTAACACACACCGCCACACTACCAAAACACCGCATCCCCCACCACAGTCACCGGACTCCACCGCACTTGACATCAGACACTTAACTCACCACAAAAATTACGCCACCATAATACCATCCCATACCCGTCAAACATCTACAACTAACACAGCCCACCACACTACCACCACCACCACAACAACAAACAACAATCACTTAGTCGCTGGTAGAGTGATGGAAGTGAGAGAGAGTGCCTGATTGAAAAAATAAAAAAAAGCGAAGAAAAACAAAAAGTTAGCTCCCCCGAGAGTGTGGTAAATGTGGTGGAAGAAACAACATTCACCACACCATCACAATCACCACACTAGGGGGGAACGCACCACCACGAAAGGAATCTGATGGTGTTTGTGTGTGTGTTTGTGTTGTTTTTATATACATGTGATTGTGATCATTTTTTTCCCCTCTCGGCGCCTGAACGTGATTTGAAAACGAATGGAAACACAAATAGAATTGGCCAGTTTTTTTGTTTTTTTTATGATGTTTTTGTTCGTGTGTCATTTCAAGACAAAGGGAAAACAGACAGATGCAGCTTTTGTTTTTGTGGGGTGTTGTAGGTGACACACGATGCAAAGAGTAAAGAAAAAATATATATATATGTGTGTGTTAACGTTCTTACGCGTGTGTTTAGATTCTTCGCACCAGGTTATGAAAAAAAAAAAAAATCCTTGTTTTAATGTCTGTGTTTTATTTATTGAATACTAAAGTGAAATGAGAAATATTTGTGCATTTTTATACAAATGCCCTTAGACGTTATACCAAAAAAAATGAGCAACAGAAAATACGTGCGCTTTTTTATATATATGTGTGTGTGGCGGGTCGTAAGCGATGGCAAGATGGAAATAAATGTTTGTGCGTTTTCTGTATACGCATACCAGGAAAGAAAACACATACACATTTTTTTTTTTTTTTTTTTCATTGCGGGCGGAAGGGTTTTTACGCATACCGAGATTGGAAAAACAAAATATATGCGCGTTTCTCCTTTTTTTAGTTTGTGTGTGTGTGTGTGTGTGTGTGTGTGTGTGTGTGTGTGTGTGTGTGTGTGTGTGTAGGCCTCTTGGGAAATGCTCTGAAAATAAGCGATGGAAAAACAGTGAAGATATTTCCCCCGCATCCCGTTTTTGTGTGTGTGTGTTTGTGTGCGATTTCAAAACCATTGAGGAAAAAAAAAATGCACTACTTTTTTCCCCCGTATTTTTCAAACCACGAGGAAAAATAGATTTAAAAAAAAAAAAACACCTTTTGAATTGGTGATGCCATATCGGACGGTGTTTTGAGTTAAGGAAAAACGGGTGTGTTGTTTGTTTGTTTGTTTACTGAATGATTATGTAAACAAATAAGGTGAAGGACGCGCTGATGTGTTGTTGTTGATGATGATGATGATGATTGATGATGATAGTGTTGTGGTATTCAAGACGACTACAGTGATGATGAATATAGATTATAGTGGTGGTGATATGGATGCTTGTGATGATAACGATGAAGGTTCTGTGTATAACTTTTGTAATGGTGATGATGATGATGATGATGATGGTGGTGGTGGTGTAGTAGATAACAGTGATGATGATGATTATGATGATGATGATTTATTGGATTAAAGTGTTGATGATGATAGCTAATAATGTTGATAATATTGATGTTGGTGGTGATGATGAAGGTTTTGTTGAAATACTGATGATGACTGTGACGGTGATGTTAATGGTGCTTTCGATAAGAGATTATGATAATTGTTGATGGTGATGCCACTGTAGGTAAAGGTATTTATATTTGAAAGTAATTACTAAGTGATGGGCAGAATGATGATGATGATGGTGATAAGATTATGATGATGATGATGATGGTGATATGATGATGATGATGATGATGATGATACTTATGATGATGATAATGATGGAGATGACAATGGTTATGATAGTAGCGATATGGTGATGATGATGATGAAAATGATGATGATGATGATATGCATATGGGAAACTGGCCGCTCCCCAGCACCAATCAGATAAACGGCTTTAGTGACTCATTACTCGGGTGAATTATATCAATTTATCTGATTGCCTGTAATGACTCCCATATGCATGATTATTTTTGATTAATTCACTGCAACCAATGAACTACCTTAAATCTACTTATCTACTCGTTACTTATCTACTACCTTAAATCTACTTATCTTCTCGTTACTTATCTTCTACCTTATATCTACTTATGTACTCGTTACTTATCTTCCACCTTAAATCTACTTATCAACTCGTTACTTATCTTCCCCCTTAAATCTACTTATCTACTCGTTACTTATCTTCCACCCTACATCTACTTATGTACTCGTTACTTCATTACTACTTAGAATGTTGCAGTACTTTTGATCCGTCGTTACTTAAGCACTTACACTGACTGCTGTAACCGTAATACATTGACTACGGTACTTAATTACTTATCTACTGCTGTGACTACTACTAATCTACTTGCCTAATACATTATTACAATTCATCTCCTTATCTGGTACAGTGATTACTTTTAAAATACATATCTACTACAGTGACTTCTTTTAATCTACTCATATACTGCAGTGACCACTCTTTATCTACTTATCTATTATAGTGACCTGTTAATCTACCAGCGTGTTTCACTGACTGAGTTTAGTTTTCTTACCGGTATTTACTACAGTGACTAATATTACTCTGCTTATCAACTACAGTGACTACTCGCAGTCTACGTAGTCTGTCTACTACAGTGACTTCTCTTAATTTACTTAGCCTATCTAATACGGTGACTACTACAGTGACTTCTCTTAATTTACTTAGCCTATCTACTACGGTGACTACTGTTAACCTCCTACCTACTACAGTAACTACTATTAGTTCACTTATCTGCTAAAGTGACTACTGTTATGCTAGTTATGTACTAAAGTTACTTAATCTACTTACCTACTGCAATGATTTAATCTGCATGTATACTACAGTGACTATTACTCTGCTTATCTCTTACAGTGGCTACTATTAATCTACTACAGTGACTATTATTAATCTACATATCTACTACAGTGACTTTTATTAATCTTCTTTACTACAGTGACTACTATTAATCTACTTACGTACTACAGTGACTGCTGGTAATATATTGTACTACAGAGACTACTGTTAATCTACTGTACTATAGTGACTATTAATCCACTTATCTACTGCAGTAACTAATAATCTGCTGATATACTACAGTGACATTCATCTACTTCAGTACCCTCATCTGCTTCACTTAATCTACGTATTATTGGACTACTTATTAATCTACTTATGATTCAATTTGCCCACTGTTGAAGCTTGTTTTGTTCGTGTCTGTCTGTCTGTCTGTCTGTCTTGTCGATCTGCCTTTGTGTCAGCCTGTCTGCCTACCTACCTACCTACCTACCAACCTACCTACCTACCTACCTACCTACTTACCTACCTACCTACTAAACCTACCTACCTACTTACCTACCTACCTACTAAACCTACCTACCTACCTGCCTACCTACTTACCTACCTACACATCTGCCTAATCACCTGCCTACCTACCCGTATATCTCTGTCTCCGGTGTCAGTTTGTGTCAGTCTGTCAGTCTATATCTGTCTGTGTATCTGACTATCTGCGTTTCTGTCTATTTATCTGTCTATATCTACTTAACTGTTTGTCCAGTTATTGCCCGTCTATCTCCGTCTGTCTGTCTGTCTAACTTCAATATTATGTCCACCCGTCTATCCATGTAGGCTATCTTTTTTATATGTCTATATCAGTCTGTATACAGTATCTACCTGTCTATCTCTTCGCATGTATTTGTGTATATACCATAGCTACTGTATGTATGTATGTATGTATTTATTTTTGTATGTATGTATATAATTATGTACCTGTATGTCCTATCCATTCATCTTTTCTACTTTCTATCTCAGCCTATCTTCCTGTCTATCTTATCTATCTCTGTCTGTTTGTATCTTAAAATGTCTAAATCTGGCAGTGTATTTGTCTATCCATCTGTCTATCTGTCTGTCTATCTGTCTATCTGTCTATCTATCTAGCCAATCAGTCATCCATCCATCCACAAATTTAATCATCTGTTTATAGATCTATCCTTCTATCTATCTGTCTATCGCCATATATGTAGCCATCTGTCTATCTCAGGTACTTGTATTTGTTTTTTTTTCATTTTATTAATTTTATTATTATTAGTATTAGTATTAGTATTATTATTGTTATTATTTTCAGGCAGAGATACAGCCGTGCATATCAATTCCCACTTTAACAGTGTGTGTGTGTGTGTGTGTGTGTGTGTGTGTGTGTGTGTGTGTGTGTGTGTGTGTGATGTAATTAACCTTTAAGAGACTTGCGCTTCGTGTGTGTGTGTGTGTGTGTGTGTGTGTGTGTGTGTGTGTGTGTGTGTGTGATGCGACTTTTATCATCCCATCTGATACAAACGTGTGTGTGTGTGTGTGTGTGTGTGTGTGTGTGTGTGTGTGTGAGAGAGAGAGAGAGAGAGAGAGAGAGAGAGAGAGAGAGAGAGAGAGAGAGAATGCATACACCAGTGTTTTTGTGATTAGTCTCTCTCTCTCTCTCTCTCTCCCATATTAATTTAATAGGATACAGTTGAGGAAGAGAAATAAGAGAGTGACTGATCATGATTACTAAGAATAAAAGAGAGAGAGAGAGAGAGAGAGAGTGAGTTACATAAATAGACGATTATCAGGCATGAATTACTGTAAAAGGTTTGTTGAAGTCTGAGAGCTTTTACGAGACTGCATTTAAGACCTTTTGTAAGAGAGAGAGAGAGAGATTTTAAGATTAACCCTTTCATGACCTAGGCAACTCCAGCATTATATTCCAGTTTACACCGTACGATTTTATTCAGCTGAGAGTAATTGTGGAGATGACAAGGATGAAAAAAAAGCTCCCTGGCAGTGAAGAGATTGTTAATGTGGTTAAAAGTCTGATTCGTAGTTTTTTTGTTTTGTGTGTGTGTGTGTGTGACGTAACAGCCAGTCTCGTATTTGTCCCATCGAGGCGTAGGGGTCCGAGGTTAGGCTGGCAGTGTTTAGCTTTTTTAGCCTCGGATGAACCGTTTGGCTTATTCCTGCTCCTTCCATTTATGTAGCTTATTAGAGACCTCTGCGGCTGTAGGGGATAATGAACGCTGTATCCAACACCGCCAGTATGGAAACCCCAGATGCGAAAAAAGGCATCGTACCGTACTCAAGGTGTTAAGGAATGATGATCAACGTACTCCTGTTGGCATCGTTTGTGGGAGGTGGTGGCCAAGAGGTAGAGTGCTGAATTGTTGTCAGGAGCGACGCGAGATCAGTCTCAACCTGGGGCGCAGAGCAGTCGTGGTATTTGAACGTCTTTAAAAACTTCAACATTTCCTCCTTATGACCCACTGGCACATCATCAAACTACTGTGACACCAGTCGTGAGTGAGACAGTCCAAACGGGTATTCAGTAGAGACAGTGTGTGTCAGCACAAGCGGTGAAATGGACAGTGGATGTTGGTTTCCAAGTGATAAAATGTGATTTTGTTCGGCAACATCTCTCGCATGTGGGGGTCCTATGTAATCTGTTCACAAAATCGAGTACACTTAAATAATGATGATGATGATGATCTTGATCATGATGATGATGATTAAAACGGCAGCAGCAGCAGTAATACTACTACTACTACTACTACTAATAATAATAATAATAATGTTAATAATAATAATAATAATGTTAATAATAATAATAATAATAATAATAATAATAATAATAATAATGTTAATAATAATAATAATAATGTTAATAATAATAATAATATGGAGGAATCTTCAGTCACTTCTTGGGATTGGAATAGTAGTAGTAGTAGTAGTAATAGTAGTAGTAGTAATAATAATAATAATAATGGTATGGAGGCATCTTCAGTCACTTCTTGGGACTGGCACCATTTGCGGTCATTACTATCGATGCCCATCCCTACGATAACAGCGGGGCAGTGAGCAATGACCTACGACACCCAGTGAGGCGATTTACGGAGCCAGACAGACGCTCCAAAGTATAATGTGTGAGTTTCGTAAGTGTTCGACTAAAAATTGGATCGATATTTTTGTCCGCAAGTGTACATAACAAGGTCCTCACTCTGGCCGGGGCACTCTGACCTTTGTATCATCAGACGTCTTCATTTCCCCTCCTCCATGATACAGAAAAAAAAAAGGGGGGGGGAGGAGGCGTTTGAAGCGTAAGTGCTTCTATAAGACTTTTTTTTTTTTCCTTTTTTTTTTTGAGGCTACAGGTAAGAGGCTTTGGAAAAATGGCTCTGGTTTTTGAGATTATTAGAGAGGGTGTGAGACTGTAAGAGGATATTTGAACTCGGTACGTAAGAGATTTGTCCGGCTTAGGTCATTTGTTTATCATTAATGGAGGGAGTACTTGTGCAGCATTTGTATAATTTATTTTTAATCGAGTCTTTAGGTGATGTCTTAATGGCGAAAGAACAGATTTAAAGAAATATATTTAGACTGCCACAAGTTTCTCTCAGCTGACTAAAATCGTCTAGCGTCACCTACAAAATATTGCCAAAAAACAATAAAAAATTATAAGTTAATGCTCATGTAAAATAATAAAATGTACCTGTATAACTAGTACGATTTTCGCTGGACTGAATAAAATCACGTAACGTAAATGAAGGCTTTATAATTTCCACAGCAGGGAAAGGGTTAGTCATGCAGTATTAAGTCCTTGGATTATTCGGCATGGGATGGGCTACGCTAACAATCAGCAGGTCGGAGTGGAGACAGCTGGGAGTCCTTTTTTCCTGCATTGGACTGGAAGAGACTGACGATGATAATGATGATAATAATGATGAAGTATATTTGAAGAATGACGAAAATCCATGATGATGATGATACTGGTGGAGTGTATGTGACGTGTGGGGAGAGGCCGCTGAGGCATGATAATGATGCTGATGAATGATGAGGTAAATTTGATTAATGGTGATGGTAACGATGATGACAGTGATAATGATGAACTGTCTCTCGGTAAAGGTAATAAAACTGCCACCTAATCTCCATGGTGGGTATTAGGGAGCCGCAGTATGGTTTTTGTGTATGGTTGAATTTACGGGTATGGATCCGCTTGGCGTTAAGGGTAGGATATGAAGCACACACACCCAATTAAACCTGGATTTGTATGGATGCCAGGAATATAAATTACATGCACCACACTGCATTGAGTTTGTTGTTTATATCCAGTATATATATATATATATATATATATATATATATATATATATATATATATATATATATATATATAGATATAGATAGATAGATAGATAGATAGATAGATAGATATATATATATATATATAGATATATATAGATATATATATATATATATATAGATATATATATATATATATATATATATATATATATAGATATATATATATATATAGATATATATATATATCTATATATATAGATATATATAGAGTGTGATAGATAGATATATATATATATATATATATATATATATATATATATATATATATATATATATATATACAGTACAGTCTGTCTCTCTGCCTGTTGTCTCGCAACACATCCTGTGATGGGTGGCATCAACAAAATTACCTCTGTGCGTTTCTATCTGTACCCAGTAACGTCCCCTCTTTCTCATCTACTACACCAACCTCCCTTACCCACTTACGTATTTCTCTCACCCCATTTCCAGCTGGATCTACTTCTGCTTCTTCCTCCCACCTACCACACTTTAAACACACTCCCAGTCAGTCTCTCGCTCTCCATTCACTCTACGTGGCCAGCCACCTCAGAGTTTCTTTATATTTTTCCCTCACGGCATCAGCCTCTATACGACAGCCGTCACTAGTCTTTGTTTTGTTAATCCGTCATTATTCTTTCCGTACAGTACTGTAAATAACTCTCTCTCTCTTACACACACACACACACACACACACACACACACACACACACACACACACACACACACACACACACACACACACACACACACACACACACACACACACACACACACACACACACACACACACACACACACACACACACACACCGCGTACCGCTTTGCTTTCCACCACACCCAGTACCAGACAGACGTCAATTATCGTCATATCATTTCTGAGATCGAGGAAAAGGATACGAGAATACAAACCTCAAAGTAGGAATCCAAAAAAACGTTCCCTTGAGTGCAAAAAAACGTTTCCTTTGTCTTAGTGTCGGGGGAAAGTGGCAGCTCGTTTCAGCTTAACATTTTCTGGAAGCGCTGTAACGATGCGGTGAAGTGTGTGTGTGTAAGTGAGAGAGAGAGAGAGAGAGAGAGAGAGAGAGAGAGAGAGCACCTGTCTAGCAGTGCGGGAAAAGTTGAGACCCTTGTATCGAGGAGTATATTCCAACAGAAAATATTGCACGTGCAGGCCAGGTTTGCGGTACCATCAGCAAAAACGAGAAAATATATGAAGAGGAAACACGGCAGTATAATATAGTAACAGAACCCATCACATATATTTTTTCTGGGGGGCGGGGAAGGATATGGACAGTCATTTTCATGCAGGTTAAGGCAGGTAAGGGTCCACAGTGGCTCGGTGATACTGCGTTAGCGTCACGATCTGCATGTTCCCTTATTTTTTATCTTTATTTTTTTTCGGATATTTAGAACATGTGTTGGTAGTATGTCCCTTCATGTAGTAGTCTATTCGTACCGGTGACATACAAAGGGTTAATTCCCAAGGTGTACGTGATTGACACCTGTAAACCCCTTCATAACGAAAGATATCCCTTACGCAGGATTAAATGGCGGTGAAAGAATAAGGTGAAATATGGGTCAGTGTGCTGAAGGGATTGATATTATGCGTATAGTGATTATATAGAAAAGAAATAAAGGAGAATGCGGATATGTGAATGAATTAAATATGCTAAGAAGGTCAGCTGAATATATTTCGCTTCCATAAATAAGTAAATAAATAGAATACGAATAGATAGCCAACATGGAGAACGAATATAGGGAGTCAGATAGATATATAGGGACGGAGAGTGGCCTAGCGTTTATCTATCGAGAGAGGGGCCCAGTGTTTATCTATCGAGAGAGGGACCTAGCGTTTATCTATCGAGAGAGTGCGTCAGCGTTTATCTATCGCTATATCTGCTGCGGCCGCCCCTTTCATCAAAACAAAGTCAGGTTTAAAATATGATACGCAGAAAAGAGGCGATATAAAGAGGAAGTACTGGGAGAATAGAGAGGAACATAAAGAGCGAACTGCCCTATATTTGTATCCATTTGCTGGAGAGAGAGAGAGAGAGAGAGAGAGAGAGAGAGATTCCCAGAGGAGGGAAAATGTGTAAAGGAAGAGAAAAAATGAGAGATTTGGGAGAGGAATAGACTTCAGGAAGCAGGAAATTCTGAGAGAGAGAGAGAGAGAGAGAGAGAGAATGTATAAAATAGTTGATGGTGACAAAGAGGGAGAGAAGAAAGATTCAGGTGGAGGAAATAGAATGATGGAGAGACGCAAAAGAAATTAAATAAGAACAGTGTAAAGGAAAGAAGGGAAAAGAAGGAGAGAGAAAAATGGATCGTCACTAAAGGATGGAGAGAGAGAGAGACAGACAGACAGACAGACAGACAGATAGCCAGACAGAGGGAAAGGGGGAGAGAAAAGGAGAGATGACTGCGAATGGATCTAGGTAATGAGGGAGGAAGCAATAAAGTACGACGAATGGGGAGAGAGAGAGAGAGAGAGAGAGAGAGAGAGAGAGAGAGAGAGAGACTGTGTGTGTGTGTGTGTGTGTGTGTGTGTGTAACTGAAAGCAAAAGAGGATTTGAGTGAAAAGTAAAACTAGTGTGAGAAATAAGTAGGTTAAATTCATGCATGTATAACGGCTGTGTGTGTGTGTGTGTGTGTGTGTGTGTGAGAGAGAGAGAGAGAGAGAGAGAGAGAGAGAGAGAGAGAGAGAGAGAGAGAGAGAGAGACGCGAAAGAGGATCTGAGAAGGAAAAGTGTGAATGTTGGAAAGTAGGTTGAATTTATGCATGTATGACGTGTGTGTGTGTGTGTGTGTGTGTGTGTGTGTGTGTGTGTGTGTGTGTGTAGACAGGTGAAAATACTGAAAGAAAATGTAGGCGACCATCCCAATTCCTTCTCTCTCTCTCTCTCTCTCTCTCTCTCTCTCTCTCTCTCTCTCTCTCTCTCTCTCTCTCTCTCTCTCTCTCTCTCTCTCTCTCTCCCTCCCTTCTTCCCTTCTTCTTTCCTCTTTCCTATCCTCTGTTCTTCTTTCTGCTGTTCCTTCCTGTTTGTCGTTTCCCATATTCCATCGTCCCTACATTCCGTTCTTTTCTTCCTTCCTTCTTTCCCTCCTGATTCCTCCTCCTCCTGATCCTCATATTCTTTCTCCTCCTCCGTTTCTTCCACCTCCATTTTATTTTCTCTCCCTGCTCTTCCCTACTTCCTCTTATGATTCCTTCCTTGTATCTCTAATTCCTTCCTACTTAATTCATTCACATGTTCCTTTTACTGCATTTTTCCACTCCTTCCTTTCCCGACCTCATTTTTTTTCCTTCCTTATTCTCTCCTTCCCCTTCCTCGTTGCATCTTTCCTCTCCTCTTTCTTTCCTAGCCATTTCCTTTTCCATCCCTCTCTTCTTTCCCCTCCTTTCCCTTACTCTCCACTCCCTCTCCCTCTTCTCCCCAACCTCACCTCTCTTTCCCCTTTCCTTCCTCCTCATATCATACCTTCCTACAGCTCCAGAGAGAGAGAGAGAGAGAGAGAGAGAGAGAGAGAGAGAGAGAGAGAGAGAGAGAATTCGAATTAAGGAGAGCGAACACACACACACACACACACACACACACACACACACACACACACACACACACACACACACACACACACACACAAACACACACACAAACACAAGGTGGCTGTCTTTCCCCTTTTCCCCAGAGCTCCATGCTGCCCACAATGTTTTTCTGCTGCGAATTTTTTGGAGAGAGAGAGAGAGAGTACTTTTTAAAATTATTGCTATTATTTTCAGAATGCTCTCCATTCTCTCTCTCTCTCTCTCTCTCTCTCTCTCTCTCTCTCTCTCTCTATATATATATATATATATATATATATATATATATATATATTTATTTATTTATTTGGTTATTTGTTTATTATTATTCGTTACTCTCCCTGCCTCTTCGCTCCTTCTTCTTTCTTTATATTTTCTTTTCCTTTTTTCTTTCCGCCATTTTTCCTCTTCTCTCCCATTTCCTTTTTTACTTTCTCCTCCTCCTTCTAACTCTCTTCCTCACCAGCTTTACTCTCCATCCTTCCCTCCTTCCTTCCCTGACCCTCATTTTCTGCCTTTTTTCTCCCTTTCCATTTCTACTTTATTTCTCGCCCTATTTCCCTCCTTGCCTCTGCCTACTTAATTTATCCCTTGTTTCTCCCTCTTCATCTTTACCCTCGCGCTGCCTCTCCCTTCTCCCTTAACTGAGTCTCCCCGTCTCCCTTCCTCCCTTTTCTTCCGCCGGTAATCTCCCTTGTGACCTACGTGGAGGAAGGAAGGAAGGGAGGGAGGGTGGTGGGTGGGGAGGGAGGGAGAAGCGAAGAAAAGGGAGAGAGAGAATGAGGGAGGTTAGTAGGGAGGAAGGGAAGGAGGGGGGGGGAAGTGTGATGGGAACGGTGAGGGGGATGTAAGGAGGGAGAGAGAGAGAATTAAGGAACAGGAAAGGAAGGTATGAAGGGAGTGAGGAAAAAAGGGGAAGAGGGAGGTAAGAAGGGGGAAAGAAAGGGAGTAGGGTAAGAAAGGAAAGAGGGAGGGAGATGAGAAGAGGGAGAGGAGTGTATGGAGGGAGAGAGGGAAGAAAGGGAGAGACGAAATATAGGGAAACAAAAGAGAGAGGGAGGGAAGAAGGGGAGAGAAGGAGGGAGGGAGGGAGGTAGGTAGAAAGGATGGATGTTCTAAGACAGGGACGTGGCACGGAGGGACTAAGGGAAGGGCTTTGGGGAGAAGGGAGGGAAGGAGAGAGAGAAAAAAAAAAGGAAGAGAGAGAGAATAGAAGGAAGGGAGTAGGAAAAAGGAAGAAGAGTAAGGAAGCACAGTGGGACTACGTGGAGAAGGGAGAGAGAGAGAGAGAGAAGGGGGGGGGTCTTTTGTAAGAGGGAAGGAATGAGAGGGAGGGAGCTATATGTTTGAAACAGAATGAAGGAGAGACAAACGGAAGGAAAGTGGGAGGAAGAGGGAAGGAAATAAAGACAGCATGGTGGAGGAATTGATGGACGAGAGGGAGAGAGGTTTGTGAAGGGGAAAGGAATGAAGGAGGGAAAGATGGAGAGAGGGAGAGAGAAGAAAAAGAAGTACAAAGGAAAGGAAATTGTAGTATGCCTCCTGGTGCATCAAAACAAGAATAAGAGAGAGAACAAGGAATATAGGCAGGCTTGAGTTGACAGATAGATAGATAGATAGATAGATCGGTAGATAGATATATATGTATAGATAAATAGAGAGGGGGAATGGGGTGAGAAAATGCTAGGGAGAATGATAAGGAGGAGAACTGAGGAAAAGGAACAAAAGAAGGTCGACAGGGCGGTAGAAAACAGTCCATCCATCCATCAGCCAATCCTGTGTTGCCCCATGAGTAGCGTAGGAGCCTTATGCTAGGCAGTTGGTGCTGACATTTAAGATGAGAGTGACCAGCCTCACTCATCCCTGAGTGGCATTACGTGAGCCATAAACCCCAACCACCTCTTGGATAGAAACCTTCACCGGCTCAATCCGATTGGATACTCACTAAAACACCAGGCGCCAGAATTTGGTTACTTGGTTACCACCCAGCGCAGTTAATGGTTTCCTGGTGTGCATGAAACCATTTGGCGTGTCACTCAGTGTAGAGTCACCCACAGGCAGAAGGAAGAGGAAAGATCTTTCATGAAGGAAAGAGAGAGAGAAGAGGGAGTGTAAAGTCACCCGTAGGCAGAAGGATGAGGAAGGACTGAAGGAAAGAAAGACAGAAGAGGATGGAAGGAAAGAAGGAGGAGAGGAAAGGGCAGACACCCGAGAGCAGCACTACATCGAGTGAGTGGATGGTGAGCGCCCCCACCTACCACAAGAAAGAAAACAGACAGAGGAGAAAAAGAAAGACTTGAGGAGGGAGGGTGAGAGGAGAAAAGTGCAGAGACAGGAACGGGGGAGAAAGGAATAGCCAGGATAAGAATGCAGATTGAAAAAGTAGGTTGAAAGACAGCGGGAAAGAAACGTGGAGGAAATGAGAGAGAGAGAGAGAGAGAGAGAGAGAGAGAGAGCTCGGTCTGCGAGTAGGTCAGAGGTTACACTGTATGCATAGTGTGAGAGTACTGGCAGTGAGAGAGAGAGAGAGAGAGAGAGAGAGAGGTGTAATCCACATTCTTCTTTCCAGACAAGTCACATCCCTGGTAGGTAACTCACCGCCACGACTCATTAGCTATGCAATCCTATTTTTTCTTTAAACTAGTAGCTCAAATAGGACTCCTCTCTCTCTCTCTCTCTCTCTCTCTCTCTCTCTCTCTCTCTCTCTCTCTCTCACCCATCGTGTATTATTAGCCTCTAGCTGTCAGCCACACACACAAGTTAAGCAATATGTGTTGTTTCCCAGAGTTCCCCCTCCCGTTGTGCTACGTTAACCTCTTTATTACAGTGACTTATGCTTTACTGTTGGTACTGATAGACGATTTTATTTAGCTTGGTAAAGATTTAGAGATAGAGGAGCTAGCTTTATTAACACCCTTTTTTACTTAAGATGAATAAAAGCGTCTGGGGTGAGCTAGTAAAAACAACGAAAAGAATGCCATTGCAGCGAATGTGATTATAGTGGCTAATTCTCTCTCTCTCTCTCTCTCTCTCTCTCTCTCTCTCTCTCTCTCTCTCTCTCTCTCTCTCTCTCATTCGTTTCCTTATAGATTCGTATTTATTTTATCTTTGAAGGCCGTATAATAGGTGACCTAGTTGCCTTCGTAGCACAACATCCTCAGCGGTTTTTTCTGCACATTATACATCAGTATCCTCTTGTGTGCTGCTGACACAAACTATTTCAGTATTAAAGCAGGAAATATAACATGCAAGAGAATGATAAGGTGTAACTGGCCAAATAAAATTCTTAGGAAGAGATATTACGAAGGTTTCTATGGCGGTATACACTCCTTGGTGTTGCGTATTTCCAGCTTTTCATTTACTGTTACTTTCTCACTCCTCTTTTTTTTTTTCCCCCTGAATACTGAGACACCTTGCATATGAGAGTGGCGCGCGCTTACTCGCATTTATGTTATTGGTTTTGTCTTTGTTCCTTGTCTTGGCTTATTGTTTGTTTTTTCGTCTTTTTCTTAATTTCATGCCACCTACACTCTGACAATTTCTTACATTTCCTTTCTGTCCAACTTTTTGTAAGCTGGCCCTTCAAATTTCCTGGGCGGTTGAAAAGTATATGTATCCCGTTTTCTTTTGGGTGGAGATCGTTTATGTATTGGCTCAGCTTCTTTTTTTCATTTTCCTTCTTTCTTATAAATACTTGTCAAAATGGGTGACATTTCTCCTCCATTTCACTTCAGATGTGGTGCACGTGTTAGTTAGACAGATACAAAAATTGGCATTCGCCTCCCCCCATTTCTTTTTAGGCCAGTTAAAGGGTTTTTCGGGTCATGGGTCTGAGAGAATACGAATATATGAAATGGGGCAACATTGATGCGTAGAGTTTACCAGCTTTTGCATTATTTTTTTTTTTTTTTTTTTTTTCCCGTGCTATTGTTCGTTATCTTTAACCTCGTTTCGAACTCTCTCTCTCTCTCTCTCTCTCTCTCTCTCTCTCTCTCTCTCTCTCTCTCTCTCTCTCTCTCTCTCTCATTTTGTCAACACTGTCTGGAGTTTACGCAAGTTTACATTTTGATTTCGCGTGTCGGTTTGTATGGTGAAAGAGTA